>NC_073400.1:20474241-20634241 GCF_028641065.1 Leucoraja erinaceus | reverse complement strand
CGCCAGGTGATCCTGAACGAAACGTCCTGTGGCTCGCTCTGATGAGTTTGCGAGTGCGTTAGGGGATCTTCGAGCATACGTGAGTGTTTGTGCTTTATTTCGTAGTGTGCTAAATTGCTGAGTGAATCAAAACTGTTATCTGAATCCGATGATTTATCGAACACAACATGGCGTAGTCGGCAGGAACACGTAACAGACACTTAGTAATAAATAATGTGCATGTCAAAGAAAGCAGCGGTGCCTGAAATGTATCGGATTCCGCGTGGTTCGATAATTCGGACGCATTAGCGAGTTTGGCCAAATCTGTCTCTGGCTCTGTCCGGGACGCCCATCTGCACCTCAAAACGGACTGAAGAGAACATTGCATTTTCATGCGAATGTTTTTTTAAATGTTCAAGCCAGATCAGTTGCATTGCTTAAGAAATTCAATGAAATGGTTAACAACAAAAATGAAAGAAAATTTGGTTGAAAAAAGATCGACCATATCTATCATTCAAATACTCATACTACATTAGCTTTAAAAAAAAATATTTGCAGATTATTGCAAATTGGCCAGCATTTATAGAGGTGGGAGTAATTGACGACCATAACGGTCTTTCTTTAGCTTACCTATTTCTTTATTTTTTGCTCTCAACCTGGCAATTTCTGCAAAAGAATGCACGAAATTATGTTCGGTCGAAATATATATATATATATATAGCGCATTGGTATCCTCGTGCGTCAAGTCACCCCGTGAGAAAGCGCTATTAACATATAAACATGATCGTGTCCTGGCCTCCATGGGCACTTACGGGTTGTAATTTGAATTTAGATTTTAATACCATGCTCTGAAAATCCAACTACAACAACTGTGCGATATCAACAAAGGGTTAAACGAAAACATATTAATTTTGTTTTAAATGAGGATAATGTTGAACCAAAAATATTCGATCATGGCTGTGTGACAGCGTGACGAATTTCCAGTCAATCCTTCTTTTAATGAACATATATGTGGGAATGAAATGTCGACTTCGAATGTTATACATGAACGAGGAATCTAGGTAAACCACTTTCTAGCTTGTTATTTTCTGGAATTACGGAGCAATATCTGTTTGCAATATCATACGCAGGAATACATCTCAAACAACTATATATCCAGCAGTGAATTAACACGTTAAATATGTAATTGTAATTATAAATCTTTATTGTCATTTCCTGAGTATTCGCATACCCAGAGGAAACAAAAAAACGTTGCTCAACCAGTGTCCATTCAGTTTGCATTAAAAAATAAATAGGAATTAAAATAAAAAAAATACATGTCATGAACAAATTTAACACTCTACTAAACATTCAACAGCCGTTCCGACCGGCAGCGGCACAGCAGTGGCTCTGCTGCAGTGTGGGGTTTGTGCGCGATACTTGGCAGGGGGCAAAGTCCATTTAACAGTCTTATAGCCTGTGGGAAGAAGCTGAGGAGCATCCTGCTGGTTTTGCAGCTAATGCTCCTGTACCTCTTCCCAGATGGGAGGATGGAGAAAATGTCATGCGATGGGTGGTAAGGGTCTTTGATGATGGAGATGGCTCTGTTGATACATCTCTTCTTGTATATGCCCAGCAGGAAGGGGAGTGGAGCACCAATAATCCTGCTTGCGGTCTTCACTATCCTGTCCAGTTGGTGCCGTTCGTACGCCTTGCAGCTCCCGAACCAGGAAGTGATGCCGTATGTCAGTGTGCTCTCGACAGTCCCCCTATAAAAAGTCCGTAGGTGTGTGGTGGGGAGGCCTGCTTTACATAGTCTTCGGAGAGGGTGAAGTCGCTGCTGGGCTCTCTTGACCAGAGCTGTGGTGTTGGCCGTGGACGTCAGGTCATCAGACAGATATCCTTATCGACTAAAAATGCGCTTGTATTTTGTTGCGATTGAGCAAAGGTGCAGAATATATAAAAATAATATTACCATTATCTTTGTCGAAAATCTGGTCTTCTGAAAACGACAATATTTGAAAATCACGATTTACTCTTCTAGCCTGGGAACTCACGAACAACATCACCAAAGTAACGTGACACCATAATTCTATGGCTAACAACCTTCTACTTCTTCTTCTTCTTGCGTATGGCGTGCACAGACTAAAGTTGTCGGACAAATTGTTCTATTTGATTGTATTTGATTGTGCACGCCAGGTTCATTGCATTTGTCGAAACAGGGCGGGCCACGGGAAGGTTGCAATCTGACACCCCAATTAACAAGTTCAAAGGCAGTAATATGATTAATCAGTTGTACAGAGAGAGCACCCGCCACAAAATCGAATATACTTGGCTCCACGTTCAACAAGGATTCCGTGAAACAACTTGAGCGTTATTTCCAAAGATATAGGCGCACCGTGGATCATGTACAGGTAAACAAGATCAATTTAACCTGGCATTAGTCCAAAAACGGATGACCTCCCTTCAGCCCAAACTCTACTGCTGCGCATTCACCTGACCTATGCTGCCATTCCGACACTATAATATCACAAGGACCGCGGATAGGCTAGATATTACTGCCACTAAGCTCCAGTTTTTTTAAACGTTCGGCACAACTCACCATTAGCACTCTGCAGAACATCATCCCATTTCTCTGCCTGTGTACCTATGTGTACAACGACTCGGGTTGCTCAATCCCGTTTTACCTCCAGGCCACATAGTCTCCTGCCATAAATAATCATTTCCTGTTAACGCTGCTTGTCCCCTTCCTTCCTGACGTACATTATTCTTAGTGCGAAACGCTTGTTGTTGTTGTTCTCCTCTGAAAGTCTCCTGAATCCAATTAGTGGTACTAATTAGAGCAGATAATTACGCGTCCATTTCTACACATTTCTGCTTCTCTTGGAATCAAAGTAACCGTTGCCTACCCTTCGGCGTGAGCATGTCACTATATGTTCAGTCCATGAAAGCCTCGGCATAACTAAAGATCTTGACGAAGTCCAAGTGCGGCTCTAACCGCTCAATGCAGTCAGTCAGGATCTGTACATTGTATCACGTCCCAGAGATATGGTTCAGGAACACTGGTATTTCCCATTATCTGCGCATCTGGCGGGAGGGATTTGTGACTGTGTTAATTTCTATCTCCAAGCACTGACTGTCTAGTGAAATGCCTCTTAGAGGATATTTCAGGTTTAAAATGTTTTTTTACCGTCGAAGCATTGACTCGAAATTTCTTCTGTTAAACAAAAACAATATGGATTGTGACTGCCTTGTAAAAGTTTTTGCTGTATTCTGCTTGTGGTATTATCGTGGATAAAATTATTAATGTTCATTACCAACGGTGCGATATCGTAATTGCACATGATCACAGATATTGAAAATATATTACATAATGTCCTATTTTATCGTTTTTAACAAAATAATTTTGAATAACTGTTTACTGCAAAGGATAGACACTGTAATCAGGAAGGAAAAGGAAGGAAGGAAGGAAGGAAGGAAGGAAGGAAGGAAGGAAGGAAGGAAAGGAAGGAAGGAAGGAAGGAAGGAAGGAAGGAAGGAAGGAAGGAAGGAAGGAAGGAAGGAAGGAAGGAAGGAAGGAAGGAAGGAAGGAAGGAAGGAAGGAAAGAAAGAAAGAAAGAAAGAAAGAAAGAAAGAAAGAAAGAAAGGGAAAAAAGTCAACAGAAGAGTCCTATGCTTTTAAAATCATGCAATAAAGTTCGTGAATTTATGTTTTAACTCTGCAAACGAAATTGTTCGTGATTTTTTTAAATGATTGTGTTTCTTTCCTCACCTGCTCGCCTCAGGGCTTTCTTTAATTTTTGTATTTCTAAAATCAAAATCAAATACGCCCCTTTGTTATTTTTTTTATACTCTACTTAGAAGGACATTAATCCTTTCACTAACACCGGTCGTTCTCGTCAACCTGGGTGTAAATCATTATCATTTAGCTCCGTTAGCATATTTCAAGTGCAGTTAAATATTTAAAATAAAATTGTGCTCTTCAACCATTGATTCCCAATTGGGAAACATCACAGCAACTCGCCGTCGGTTCAAAGATGCAATGGTGTCATTCCGCTACGCATTCACGCTCAAGATATATTCGTCCATTTTTTGTATAACTCCCCATTATTCTCAGCATGTCCCGCGCCCGGATAATGACACTCACCAATATATTAAGGACAATTTAAAGTTGTCAATTATTGTCTTTGCTATGTGTCAGAATGGCGGATCTCTCGGATGAAACGTACGTGTTGAAGGCAAGAATGTGTATTTAGCACCCAATGTCAGGATTAAGTATATTCACACCTCTGACACAGTAAGATAACGTTTCTACCTGCTGCCCCTGTCCCACTTTGTAAACCTGAACGAAAGGCCTCTGGAGAATTTGCGCCCCACCCAAGGTTTCCGTGCGGTTCCCGGAGGTTTCTTTCAGTCTCCCTAATAACTGAAAGTGGTTTCCGCTTCTTCTATGTTCCGGCGATTATTTCAAAAAATTCAAAACCGTCCGCGACTGAAAATAGGTTGCCGTTTTAAAAATCGGTATTTTTTTAGTCGAAGCCGGTTGCGATGCTAGTTGAAGGTGGGTGCCAGAGGTTGCAGGTAGTGGAAGGCAAGACCTATTTTTCACCCAGTTTTATTCCACCAGCGGGGTCTTACCTTCCACTATGAATCAAACATAAATTAATCTGTTTTTATAAATAAAAATATCAGATATGTCCCTGTGTTTTCTTGCCATTTCTTGTGACATTTTTCATCGTCCTTAGACTAATATATACAGATGGATTACATTAATTTTGCAATTAAATAACTCTATTGAAGCCAATTTTTGATTATGCTTATGATTTTGATGATTAATCACCCGATTAGATGATTTACTGATGCCCTTGTTTTTGCAGCACAACGTGAGTAGCAGTGTCCATTTGGTCACGTGTGACATATATGATATAAAAGCAGAGTGTCGTTTATATCATTATTGCTCCTATTTTATTGTTTATAATTGGTGTTTAAGCTATCCATTGAAATACCTAATAATGAATAGAACTCCATTCTGCAGTCGTCGTCGTCGTCCCCCCCCCCCCCCCCCCCCCCCCCCCAACGTTGTCAATGCTATGACAGTTTTGGGGGGGTTTTGCACTAGTCGCGATTTTGTTTTTAATTCAATCAACGCGATTATAATGACCCTGGCAAGAACTACGGGCCTCGTGGTGGAATACGTTCCGATAATTTGTTAGGTAGCTCAGAAATCACCATTAAAAACATCTCGGATTTTTTGTTCAATTTTGAAAGTGTAAAATGTTGGTCAAATTTTGGTCGATTTTGATCACTTTCAATTGGAATGTAGGTAGCCCCATTTTTAATGCTGGGGTATTTAATTATGGTTCAATAACATTCAAATTTGGCCACCTATGTCACAGGTTGGTACACTTATTTATAGAAAGACCCATTATAATCTCTGCAGACATAAGCTGGTTTGCAACGGTGTAAAACTTGTGTTAGGCCACTTTAGAGTATTGTGTGCAATTCGTATCGCCCATCAAGGAAGGATGTGAAAATATAGGAGATGGGGCAGAAAGACGTTGGAGATCGAGCACAAGTGATGCCTAGAATATAGGTTATTAACAATAAGTAGAGGTTGCATGAACTTGGATTGTTTTCGGTGGCATGTCGGAAGTTGATGGTAGATCTGTTCCTTTGCAATACACCTTATATGTTCAATATTCTACGTTCAGAATGCAATAACAGTCACTGTGTAACATGTCATGGGATAAACACACGACTTGCCTTTCTGGTACATTATTAGTTGATCATCTGAAACGAGATTTTCTTATCTGAACTATTATAAATAATGCAACAATTGCTTACCGTATTAATGTTCTTGCAAAAGTACACCGAGGCTGACCCAGAGAATTTACTAAAGGTTTCAAGATAGCAGTTATGTTGAAGAACAGAACCATTCTGTGATATAAAATAGAACTTCGCTACCGAATCTCTGCAACAAATGGGATGACATGCCAAGGCAACTACATTCATGCACGTTTGAGTACGTGTAGATATTGAAAACAGCAAACGATAATTGTCTGGAGCATAACATTGATTTCCGAACGTTCTTTTCGTTTTATTAAGTTTTATATTTCATTTTTATTACAGATTTGACCGACATTTCGTATTTGTTGTAAATTTTGAAAACATTCAGAGAGAAAAAGTACAACCTATAAAATCTTTATTGTGTGTATTCCTGTCTCCAAGATTAACCTTGTATAAGAGGAATGCAGAGGCATTTTAGAAGGACGGATAAGACAACGCATTCTTGGTGGTCCAGTTGTATTCTGCACTGCAGTGTATGGGTGGTTGATGAAAGAAACGTCCGAAATCGCTCCAGGTACAAGTCCATAGTCCATGTGCAAATCAGTACAACTCAGTACCGGATAATATCACGAGGACTGAGTCAGCCAAATGGCATATGATAAAGATTTATTTCACGGAGGTTGAACGGAGCAGAGTAACGTTATATTTTCTCTTTGGTAATATATTAAGGAATCCCCCTACCTTCATCTTCCAAAGGATCTTTGAAAATTCTGGTCTCTAAGATTAAAGGAAGAATTATATTTCTTATCAAAAAAAAAAGTAAATATATACAAGAAGGACATTGTTAATAAAAGTAAACCGAACTCGGCCAACCAATATAGAGTAAAAGGTTCAACATGCTGTTAATTATTTTACAAAATCTGTGAACACAATAACATTTTAGCTGGTTTAGTCTTGCCATCAATGCTTATATATTTTTTGCAGACTGTAACGCGGAAACAAACGATTCGGGTTATGCAGGAAACCGGGTTACAAGCCGGAATGTATTTAATTGCGCTGCTGACAGAAGCCGCATTGGAATTGGTAGAGTTCCAGCAGCGGATCAGGACGTCAAATATGTAATGGCGGTGACGTTCACGGTCAATATAATATTGTTATGCAATACGTAGTCTATAATTCCGAATCTATACGACCTGCGAGTAGAGGACAACCAGAACGTAACCTCCCATAAGAGAGTGCTTTATGGTCATGCAATCATCTGTTAATCTATCGAACCACTGAAGAGGTTCGCGTGTTGTAGAACCACTCAGTTTAATATTTAAACGACTAGCTCAAAAATGTACAAAAGGGCAAGTTGTGTGTGTTAACGTGTTGACAGCGAAGTGAAGTCTAGCTCCATCGTCAGCTGCACCCCGCCAGCTGTCCACCCAGATCAGCGTTGGTTGGTCGGCCCAGATCACGCCAGGTCCACGCGATTGCTCGAGCTCGACGAACGACGGTTCGACACCAAATTGGCTCGGCCCGCCACAAGCGTTACGAATTGCTGCATCAGCACAATTTGTTACCCGTGTTTTCTTGGTATTGTTTAATGTACACAACTCAGCCGTTCATGTTTTTCATGCATGTACTTCATTTTTCTCATTACCGCTATTTCAACACTAGAAGAATAAAAAATACATTTAAGTAAAAACCTTTACATTATAAGCTTATACAAAGAGTGTCGCTCCACAACAGCTTCAGTCTGGAACAGACACTGGATGCACACAGTAGGCGTGGCGTATTTCAGAGTTCTGGACACTATGCCACCTGCTAGTTTCAGCATTACAGTAATAGATTTTACTCGTTGCATCACATATGTTCTAATCAGTTCTGTTCCCAGTTTAAAATCTATCCTTTGGATTACAGTGCAGCTTCAAGACAGACATAACACCACGCATTTAGATTTGCAATAAAACCTATTTTTGCATAAAACTTATAGCAGCTGGTAAAAAAAGTCTCTCCGTTTTATTTTAATCAGTCTCTGACTGAAGATACTTGATCACCTTTTGGAGTGGGTGAGTGGGGTTGTCATTATTGAGCTAGTTTTTTCAGAGTTCTGGCCTCTGATGACCGTTAGTTGCTCTTGAGCCGGCCTTTGATCAGCTTATCCATTTGTCCGCTATCGGGCGCCTTGGCCACAGCAAAAAACAGAGCACTGGCCACCACTGAATGGTCTGCACGTTGACAGATATTAAATGACTTTAGCCTCCTTTAAAAAATACAGTCACTTTGTCCCTTCCTGTGAGACTCTTCCAGTCCAGCTCACTGTCAAGCTGCACACCTGTGGTTCACCTCCACCTCGCCCTGATGGTATTGGTGGGTATTCACTATCTCCTTCTGTGTGCACTCCACTCCACAAAGTTGTTAATTGGTCTCTATACTCCTCCTCATTGCCCCCTTTGATGAGAGCTGTGTCATCTGAAAATTTCTGCAAAAAAGCATTGGGTCAATAAGCAGCCAGGAATTGCGCTCATGAATGAAAGCGCACATACATAATCCAAACACAAGACGCATCTTCTCCCCTAAAAATGTAAAAAGCGCTAGAAATTGACCTTTCGCATCAGGGATGTCCAGATGTGTTAGCGCCCCTTCTACAAAAAATAATGCAAATGACCTTTCGCACACTGCTTTAGCGCCCCTTCTACAAATAATAAAAATATAATGATCAATGATACATAAAAAAATAAGAAATATTGTTGGCATTTGAAAATACCTCATATATACCGAACTATGTTCAATCATATAATAATCTTAACAAGTGATTAATAATTGGGAAATATTCACTCAATGATTCTGATCGATAATCACCAATTATTTCTATTCAGTTGATGAACAGCAGAATTCAAATTAACAACAAATGCATTTAATTGTAGTTGTTTTCAGTGTAATATTTCTGTTCCCTACATGAGAAGTATACGCATAATTAACTTTTGTAAATTAAGATAGCTGTTTTCCATCGTCAATGCTAATTAAAACAATACATATGTGAACATCTCTGAGGTTACACATCGATGAGGGTTTTAGGTAAACCGAAAATGTGGGGAGGGGGGTTAGGGGGGCTATGAGCCAAGGTGAATCAGTCGTGCCTATCAAAACTAAACACGTCACCTGTGTCTTCCAGTTCTTGCATTAATTTCGCAACGGCTGCAAAAGAAATAAATGGATACATTAACACTGATTTACAGGCCTTTCAGATGTTCTTACAATGCGCAGATCAATGAACAAAAGGTGAGATGACGTTATATGTTTAACTGACAAGAAACTGAGCAAACCATTTTCGCCCTGTATAAGTTATACGGTTCACATTGACTCATGGAGTGATATTGCGCGGATATAGCCATTTCAGACCCGCAAAGTCAAATGTGGGTCACTTGAAGGCAGACACAGGTGAAATTATTATGGGCAACAAGGAAATGGCAGAAGAGTTGAATAGGTACTTCGGATCTGTCTTCACTAAGGAAGACTCAAACAATCTCCCAGATGTACTGGAGGACAGAGGATCTAAGGGGGTAGAGGAACTGAAATAAATTGTCATTAGGCGAGAGATAGTATTGGGTACGCTAATGGGACTGAAGGGTGATAAATCCCCTGGACCTGAAGGTATGCATCCCACGGTCCTCAGGGAGGTGGCTCTAGAAATAATGGACACATTGGTGGTAATTTTCGAATGTTCAATAGATTCAGGATCAGTTCCTGGGGATTGGAGGATAGCTAATGTTATCCCACTTTTCAAGAAAGGAGCGAGAGAGAAAACGGGAAATTACAGACCTCTCTTCGGTGGTGGGAAAGATGCTGGAGTCAATTATTAAAGAGGTAATAATGGGGCATTTGGATAGCAGTAAAGGATTAGTCCAAGTCAACATGGATTTATGAAAGGGAAATCATGCTTGACTAATCCTCAGGAATATTTTGAGGATGTGACAAGTAAAATGGATGAAGTGGTGCCAGTGGATGTAGTGTATCTATACTTTCAGAAAGTCTTTAGGTCCCGCACGGAAGACTGGTGACTAAAATTAGAGCACATGGTATTGGGGGTAGGATGTTGACATGGATAGAAAATTGGTTGGCAGACCGGAACCAAAGAGTAGAAGTGAACGGGTCCTTTTCAGAATGGCAGGCAGTGGCGAGTGGTGGGGCCGCAACTATATATATTAATGATTTGGAAGCGGGAATTAGTCACCAGTCTCCCGTGCGGGACCTTATCAAAGGCTTTCTGAAAGTCTAGATGCACTACATCCACTGGCTCCCCTTCACCCGTTTTACTTGTCACATCCTCAAAAACTTCCAGAAGATTAGTCAAGCATGATTGTCCTTCCATAAATCTATGCTGACTTGGACTAATCCTTTTACTGCTATCCAAATGCCCCATTACTACCTCAAGAGCTGTGTCCTTTGTTTGGACACAGCTCTTCCCAAATCTGCAAAATAATGCAGAGATTTGCAGATATAACCCAATCCATCACATCCGTCGATTTACCCCATCTATAGTTCGCTACCATGGAAAAACAAAGAAAATAACCAAGGAACTTTGTCGATCCGGTCGGACAGGAGAAACAGAAGGTTGGAAGTACATAACACGAGACACAAGAACAGCGTATTTCCCTCTGCTATTAGACGTGAACAAATCTTCCATACACCGGGTAGTGGCCAGATTTTCCAAGCTATTTCGTGGGGGGTAATTGGGCCTTTTCGCTGGAATAGTTACGACAAAATGCAGAAGACGTTACATTCTTCATTCTGATATTCTTCGCTCCCTATACGTGCTGGGTTTTTTTTTATTGGGGTGATACCATTCGTGAATAGTATTTTCTCGTTTTATTAGATAGCGCGCAATCTAAAGTTTGTCCCTATGATTCGCTCTGGTAACATTGATAGACTAAAACTACATAGGATATTATCATGGTGAATGAGGGCAATACAAGCACTGTCATCCCACGACATGCAAATCATCCTGCACGTCACCCAATATCATGAGAGGTGATTATGTTGCCATTTGAATACTCACGGAATGCACATAGATAAACAGCGAAGAGCAATACAGGAGCACATTAGCCTGAAGTACTATATCAGTAAAAGGAGGTATTTTCACCGCGATCGCGTAATGATGCACATGTTTCACAAATATTGACCGGATAATCTCTTCCACAGCAACGAAGACGTATATATCAGTGAACAGACCACAGATGATGTACTGGCAATATGCACTCGTAATTTGCCGAATGGGCTTTGTATGTGAGCAGTTACGACAATACTAACTGCTTTCATAGACCATCACTGAAGACAATTACAAAATCATCGAAATACATCAACTTAGCTAGAATCTCCATTTGAGTTCGACATCGCGTATTTCCGATATAGAATTTGAGAGAATAAATTAAATCCTTATTTACTTTGGCTGTCGCCTCGCCCAATTCTGGTCAGATATCGCCAACTAAGAACATCTCTATGTATTAAATATACTGTTGACTTTCAGGTTCCGAGCACCTTCACAACTTATGCAATGTTTCCTTTACCTTGGTCTATATTTGATCATAGATTTGCTCACGTATTTCAAATAAAACACGTCCAAATCGCGGTTCAAGAGAGGAAAAGATAAACCTGAGCGTAACTTTATACTTACCACTATCAGCAGTCTTGTCCCTGGGGTCTAGTTTAAATACAGACAGAGTACAAATTTGAACTTAAACATGTGATTATTCAGTGATATATACAGCGCACATAAATGTTTCTAATTGACCAAATATTAAGTAAAATCAGTAAATGTTTACCTTTCGGAAGGCGCCTGAGTTTATTTTCTTCGGAAATAAATGAATAATTGATGTTTCACTATTAGTCATGCATTGTCGTCATTTTGCTCACAAATGCAACTGCTGTTTATTAATAAAGACATGGTTGCTAAATGTCCGTACTTAAAAATTCCTGATGCATTGCAATTTTGATGATCAGTGCACCTGCAATACGTTGAATGCTATGGCCGGATGTAACAATATTTAGAATATTTCTCAATCATATTTGAGTCCTTTGATTGTAGAAGATAAATATTCATAACATATGGTGACAACAACAACAGCAACGATATCAATAATAACGATGGTTGTGATGATAACAATAATAAACACAATAATTATTTAAAAACTACAATGACAAAAAAAATAGCGCACGGCCTGTCCTCCCTTAATTTGCGTAATAATTGTGGACCAATAACAAAAATTAACAATAACAGCAGCAATAATTACATCAACAATAACAACACCAATGCCAACCAAACTTTGTTTGCGTTGTATTAATAGCGGTTTCTAATATCACTTAGATAATTCACTGATATATCGATGAACTCACGGCGCATCTATAATGTAGTGACACCAAATAGATTTCCATGTAGAAATTGACAGTCAATAATTATATTATCATCAGCAGCATTCGCTGTGGAAAGAAGAAGAATTATCATAACATCCCAATCGTTGCTTTTGGATATGCTGAGTTTGTCTGATGTAAAATAAGGACGATAGTGCTAGATTGAGCTGACAATACAGTGTTTCTTCCAGCAGGGTGCTAATTCTTACTTGGTATTTGAACATAATTCTGGAATATGCTTTGTTAAGTTTTGTTAAGTTTCCTCGCAACGCAGGAGCAACACCAATTGCAGTGCTAAGGACATCAGTGAAATAGATATTTTAAAACATCAAATTGATATCAGGTTAATGTTCAAACCTTTACATTATGATTTTTTTTAAAAATATGAACCGAAATCAAAATGTGTAATGAATCACAGCACAAAACATTGAGTGTCCTTAAAGCATTGTTCCGCAGAATTTTCTTCTCGTAACAGGCATTTTGTTTACAATTATATTGGTATTTCTAGGAACTGAGATAAAGAAAATGTATCAACCGCTGTGGGTCCATAGAGATTACAAGCAAGAGATAACCACTGGAATCATAGTCATCAGCTAAGATTGATTTGAAAGGCACAGAATTACGGACAGCCAAATACCCCATAGCTATTCCTACCACCTGCCATTTATAGTTAAAAGGTGAAGGATTTTCAACGATTTTTTCTCATTTCAAGAGATGGAATGCATCAATAGAAAGCAGCAATAAGAAATAAATAAGACTTCTAAAACTGCTCATGTCCTGCAATGGATACAGCAGTGTTTCCATCGAATGATAGATGTGGAAGCTGGATTGCTGCTTCGGAAACCTGTCCAACTTCGCTTCTCTACACGCCATGTAGTGCGGCCCGCCTCTGAAAAGCGCTGGTCGCTCTCTCGGGGCAAAGGCAATTTGCGGAAAAGGTGAATGTTTGGAATATGTACGTTTTTTTTAAATATGTACGTTCATCTTACTCTTTTGCTTGCGTCTAACGATGGATCTAAATATAGCGACATCCTAATTAATGCAATTCAAGCAGTACATTTTCAGAACTGCAGCGTTCAAGTCTTTTCGATGTCAGTAATAGATGGCCATTATGCTCCCATTTTCTGACTGGCTCGGAGAGACTAAAGATATGAATAAATAACGCGCAATCTTACCTTCTCCACTTGGGCCCTCCTTTAATTCTATACATATAAAATTGTAAAATACCCAAAATAAATCGGATTTTCCGTCATAATGGGATGGTACAATGTTTTGAATTAACATCAACGATGTGTACACTCACCTCTCTTACATCTTCTTTGTTTGATTTCTATATAAAACAAGACAACATTCCCTGTTCTAAAAATAGTTATAATAATATTTGTTGTTCAGGCATTTGGCTCCTTAAAGGTTTTGTAATTAACGATCTTTTTATTACTTAATTCATAAATATGTCAATAGAGTTTTGAGATATTTTGCATACTTTTTACTCGCCAAGTCATGGAGTCGTAGTGAGAGGGAGACTGCTCAAAAGATTCGATACGGTTCTTTCAAGAATTGAGGGTCGCTGTTATAAGGAGATATTCGATTGAGTAACGTGTTTTGGAACGTAGGTGGCTGAGCAGTAACTTTACAGAGGGCTACAAGTTAAAGAGGCGCGTAGAAATTGTAAATAGTCATACGAGTCTCATTCGGGACAGTTATAGACAGATCGGTCGGCATAGCGAGGGGGGCCTTGAGAGGACGTTTCATCAGAGCGCGTTTTTACAATTCTGTTTAAACCGGACTAAGAATATCCAATGGATTCTGTATCATGCATTGTGCATTGTATGACAGAAAAATTACAATGGAAGAGAGTAAACAAAAATATATGTTTTGAATAATAGATAGAAATACACAAACTATCATAAGAGATTATCCGTACAGATGAAGCATGCTTGCTCATAGCACTTCACTTGTGGTGCTCGTAGTTTCCATTATACCTCATTAATGAACAAAGCCTATGGACATTATTGAGTGTGTAAATATTCAGACTGATTACAGTTGAGACTATAATATTCAGACTGATACGCAGAGGATGGAACGTTCACATGTTAAGTAGAAATGAATAGAAGTGATTCGATGTGCCAACTAATCTGGAAAATATTGAATGAAGCTCTAATATAAGATGCGTATCATGCCGCAATATAAGTTCTTGTCTGTACTGACCTTGCATAGCAGATGCAGTTATAGACAGAAAACGAAGCTGGAAATTATGAGGGTAATGAGAGATGTGCTGGTAACGAGAGATGTATTTGTCAAGTTTGGTAAGTCATTCGCTGCCAATTTGTTGTCAATGTAGATAACTCAAAAGTACAAGTTATTTTAATGAGAAAGAACAACATTACATATTTGTTGGCAGATTTAAGTAAATTATTCTCTTGGTTCAACAGATGCAAAATATGCTATAGGTTCAAACACGACGCGGCTTGTGGCATAAATACAGTTGATAAGATGGACAGATTTTACCCCGGAGATCGTTATCTTGCTCAGACTGCTTAAAACTTGACTCTAATCAGAACAATAATAATTGCATAAAACAGTTAATAAAAAAGGAACAAATAAGCTCGGTCACTTAAAATATACACAAAGTTTGACAAAGTAAAAGGGTAACACTAGACTAAGTGGGACCCGTTGAGTCCCTGTCACACAGTAGGCTTGGACCCCCAACGCAATATTCCATCACTCACCCATGGCCCTTAACTTCACCGCCGCACCTCATTTGCCCTCATTCCTAGCACTCTCCCCCCTCCTCTTCACCCTCCCTCTTCTTTCCACTCTCCTCCTCCCCTCCCCAATGCCTCCCTCACCTCTCTCTCCCTCACCTTTCCCCTACCCTCAGTCACTCCCTTCCTCCACAAATCCTCTCCCTTCCCTACCTCCCTCCTATCTCTCTAATCCGCGCGCCTCTGACTGGCAGGCGAGGAGATCGATCTGCGCACGTGCGGTTTTTACAATTTTTCAACCTCGCAAAACAAACATACGAAATTGTTTTGATCTTCAAGACATACCTTCCAGACAGCGCTTCAGTTTCTCTTCTGAAAATCGCAATGACATTTTGCAAGTAACGTATCGTCATTTGTTTCCAAGTACAATGTCAACGGTACGAACGTTTGTAATCCCCAAATAAGGAAAGGTGATGTTATGGCATTGTCAAAGTTGTCGAACGTGAGTGGACCATTGTGAATGGCAATAATCCTAATATGTCGCAACTGTGATGCTCTGAATGAAATTAAACGATAAACACGAAATATTCTGTGCTTCAGAAATTGATAACTTTCGCTTGGGAGGTCGCTCTGGGAGGTTAGATCGCAAGGGATGCAGGAAGAGCTGGCCGACTGGTTTGGCTCATGGAAGAAAGCAGAGGTTGATGGTGGAAGGTTATTTTCAGACTGAAAGCCTGTGACTAGCGCTGTGCCTCAGGGATCAATGCTGGCCTCTTGGCTATTTGTGGTTTATATCAACAATTTGGATGGGGAATAGTAAGTTTGCTGTGCACAAGAAAGGGAGTGGCATCCTACATAGCGTAGATAGTAATCAAAATCTGCAGCAGGATCTTGATCAGTTGCGCAGATGGACATGGGACCGGTTAATTGAATGTAATACGGATGTGCGTGCTGTTAGATTTTCGAAAGTAAAGTCAGGGCAGGAACTTAACATTGAATTGACGTGTTCTGGGGAGTCTTGTCGAGCAGGGAATCAAGGAATGCAGATGCACTGGTCCTTGAAAGATAGGGTAGTCAAAATGGCTTATGTTCATCGAGCAGGTATGCGTACAGTAATTGGAAATTGATATTGCAGTTGTAAGGAACATCGGTGAGTTCACATTAGACGTATTGTGCTCCTTATTGCTTATCATGCTGTCGGAAAGATGGTGTTAAGCTGGAATAGGTGCAAAGCAGATTTACCTGGATATTACCAGGAATCGAGAGCGTGCGTTATATGGAGAAGTGAGCCGTCTAGGACATTATTTGGTGGAACATTAGAGGACGAGGGGGGTGGTCCTATAGAGTTGCATAAGGACATGAGGGGAATAGATTGGGTAAATACACACAGTAAATACACACAGCCACAATACACAAATACACCCAGTGTAGGGAAAGGCGAACCAGAGGACACCGATTTTAGATGAGAGTGGAATTATTCAACTTTTACATTCGATAACGTTGTGTATGTAGAGTGATCTGCCCGAGGAGGCAGTTGAGGCAGTTATTATCACAATTTTGATTTATTTATTTATCTTGCAATTGTAATCAGGAACTATCAATATTAAGCCAACATTTAATGGTAGCGTGTTTGGATTTAATTTAAAACACAAAATATGGCAGTAGTATTGGCAAACATCAAATTTGACCACTCTTGGCACATCTCTGCATGGTATACCCAACATTTTCTTACATTTCATTGGAGGGTATGTTATCAGATATTATACCAATATGTTTCGGCTTTCAAAAACTCAGCAGCGAAGTGAGTGTTCTCAAGAAATATGCCCATTAAATCCAAAACAATGGGCCTGATGTACACAATATTTGTTTGGCACACCCAATGCCATATTTCAAACGTTAACGACTTATTACGTACCTGATATTTGCAGAGATGTTCGTAATTCTGTCACATCTAGAACGTAAGGTGCGCGCACGTTAAATATGATTTATCTATCTAGTGCGATTGCCTATTGTCTATTGCTGGCCTGGGACTAGTGTCCTCTGGGCCATAGGATGTCCCTTCATTTCAGGAGCCTTCTGAGGATGTTATCTCACCAGTTGTTAGGGTTACCTCCCCTGGCAATGTGTCCCCTGGGGTGAAGAACGAGCACGGACAACTCGAATGGGGAGTATCGAGTGGAGGGGTGGTTTCCCAGCCTGTGCTCCTCATTAGAGTTAAAAGAGTAGCTGAGGGATGTGCTGCCCCATCGGCTGAGGAATTAGGGGATACTCCAGAAACACGGCTCCTTCGGTGTGCCATGGTGAGGTTACTCCCCTGGAGGAAGAGGTTGGAGACTCTCTGGGTGATGCTGTTGGAGTGGGTACCCTGGGTGTAGAGAGAGACGCGGCTGCTTCGTGACGTGCCCCTCAATCGGATTCCAGGAGTGCTTGCGCACGCGGGCCCTGCAGACGCCTCTTGGTTTTTCTTTCCCAAACCCAGTTGTAGGGAGCGGTGGGAGAGTGCAGGAGCCTGGCCATTCACTGGCCGGCCGGCTCATCGCTGTCAGGTGCATCGGTACCCTCCCTCGACACTGAGACCGGGGGTGGGATCATGTCGGAGGAGGGGCAGCGTGGTGTAGCTACCTTGCACAGTGGGACGGGCGAGCTGGCAGCCAGCTGCAGCCGTCCGAACTCAGACGAAGACCTTGAGTGTAGTGAAGGGGAGGATGTTGCTTCGGTTGTCAATAGGTTGGCTGAATGCCTGGATTCATGTGCTGTATCTCCAGGGGCCGATATCTGAGAGATTCGGTAGTTTCTGAAAATATCTAACGGCAGTAGGGGTAAAGTCCAGTTAGCTGTCAAAAGGCGTCTGGACCTGTCGGGACTTATCCAGATACTTGATGCTATTCTTCGCAGTAAAGGATAGTGGTCTTCTCGAGTTTTGGGAACCGTCAGTTCGGGGACTTTTTGAAGCTTCTAAGAAAGAAGGGCCCCACTCCCGTGAGGAAAACACCATAATGTGTCTTCAACATGAAGATCATAGTAGCTGGCCTAAATATAAAATTGCGGGGGGGGGGGGGGGGGGGGGGGGGGCTTCATAGATTTCACCATCTATCATTTCACCACCTCAGAGAAGGGAAGTATGCAGTGAGCTTTCTGCAAGAGATGCATGCAATTGTCAGTGGTGAACCCTACTGACTCCTGGAGTGGGAGTGGGTCTATATGAGCGACCTCAGTACAAATTCGAATGGGGGGCCTTCCCTTTGGCCCCGACAATCCAGCCAGAGATCCTGAATGTGCAGGAAGATGTGTCAGGCCGTTTACTCTATCTGGCCATGAGCCTGGATGGGGGGCCGTTTCATTTCATTAACTTGTTCGCCACCAAAATCGGCACGATACAGGCGTGACTGTTAGGAGGTGACTGTTCTGCTGAGCAATATCAATTGCAGAGTTTGTCTTCCTTTCGGAGGATTTCAATTGCACTCTTGCACTCTTGAGTTGCGTGGTCACTCTGGTACTCAGTGGGCCCCTGCAATAGCGAAGAAGTTGAGAGGTTTGATTAATGCCTTTCAGTTGGTTGACGCGTAGCGGAGTCTCCATCCTGATTCCAACGCGTTTTCGTGGAGGTCTGAGGGGGGTGATTCCCGTATCGATCGCATGTACATATCCGCAGCGTGTCTCGCGTGTCTCTCGTGTCTCGGCGGCCCCTATATGGCCTGTGCCGTACTTGGACCACTGCCTGGGGCGAGTGAACTTTATCCCAGCGCGCACAGGGGCAGTGCCTGCGCACTGGCACTTTAATAACCGGCTTCTCTCACGTGTCAACGTTTTTCAGTGTGTAAATTTGAAGCCGAGCTATCGATCATGCGTTTTTGTTTCTACGTTTACACTAAGTGGTACAAAAAAAAAGTACATTTTGCAAACAATGCTTATCGAGTGACAACCCGTCACTGACTTCATTGAATTTTGCAATACAATTTGTCAATAATAATATTAATCAGAATAAAAATCGTGCAATTATCGGCATATCAAGGTGACGCATATTTACCAATATTGTCTGCGTTACTGCTCTCTGTATTTCGATATGATGAATCATAACGCTTCTTCAATTGAACATATTGCACACGTCAATTTTCTGTCCCCCATCCTTCCTACCGATATTCAACGACTTTGTAAATGTGTTTTTTGTAAATCACTATAAATTAAGCGAGTACATTTTTACCGTTTTCTCGTGCAAGTAATCGTAGATCTGTAAACATAGGAGGAAAATGGTTGACCACTTTTGCAAATGAGTTGGCTTATAACAAATTTGCTGCCGTTTCCACCAGAAAATAGCAAACTGCATACAGTAAACGACGGTTGGTTCAGTTGTTTCAATACCATGATAGAATAATACTCTGTCATTAAATATGAAGCATTCGGTTTCTGCTTAAATGGAAGATATATATCACTTTGTTGAACAAATGCCATGAAACATAATCTCTGAGTCTGACATCAAAAGCAAATGTTTCATAACTCCTTGCCACCAAAACATCATTTTAACACATGAGCAAACGTGAGCACACGCTGAGGGTTACTCGCTCTACGCATATTATTTCTGATTAGGATAATGTTTCCTTTGCTGCTTTCATTGGTTCACGTCTTCATTTTCATGGTTTTTGTTTCAATTTTTTCTTGTCAATAATTAAGCATTAACGTTGTCCATAATTCATTTCATTCAGAGCTGCTAAGAGCAGCAAATCGACCACCTGCGCGGAGCAAATATTACATAAACCGGCTTGCCACCACTGTCATTGTTTTATTGATTACGAAGAAAACGTGCCGTGTCGACAGTATGAGCAGAAACATGTTCACAGATTTTTCTCCGACGACAGAGAAACAAAACCTGCTCAATGCTGGTGTCCGAAAAATGTTCCTGAACCATTCAGCATACGTGGAGCATCCGTTGCAACATTATCGTTACGCATGCGTCAAACAGGTATTCGTGAATTTTTGTGGCCTGATTTTCGTTAGGCTAAATGAACAGACAAAATGTAATATAAAAAAAAGCAACTATATGTATATAGAGAATTACATCCAAACTGAGTTGGCATTTTAAATGTGAATACCGCATTAATTTATAAATTGTGCATTTCGGAGTTGCTCATGTGGGGGCAAATACAACTCTGGAAATTTATTTCCAATATTATCGATATAATAGACCGAATGGAATTAATTTATTCAACGCTAGTCAAATATACACACACTTAGCCCGCTGAATTTAACGTTAAATACTCCATTGCCCCAATTACCAGAGTAATTCGTCACGTGTCTGTCATTAAGAACAATCATGATTTGTCGGACCCAAATAATTCTATCGCAATAAAGATGTCATCAACAATATTACATTTTTCATAAACTTCCTCACCGTTTTCTTCCAGAACGTTTCTGAGTCTGAGTATTTCTACAAGAGCAGAAATTGACAAAATCACTGTAAGGTCATCCGAAGCAGAGAAAATATTTTGCTACGTTTCCACATGTTCACTTTGTTCTGTATTTCATTCACCGCACTTAATACGTTCTACTGTGGACGTTTTCTCAAGCGATACAGTAGCTGGTTTCGACTTTCCCCATTGGAATAAGCGTGCGATATTTTATGACACTGTCTTTATGCTTTCAAACAATAAATGCTACGACCCACTGACCTACGCCAGCACGTGTATCTTCTTTTGCAAACAAGCATTTGCCGTTCCTTGTTTCTACCGTGTACGATTTCACGGGTATTACATTGGAAAGTGATGATTTTTTACCAAAAAAGTAAGGATTTGTTTTGTATTAAAACTCGTTTGACTTAAACCGTTAATCAAAAAGCCCATGCGTTCGTTAGATGGTATTTTTCATCCATTCATTCGCATCTGCAAAGTACGTCAGATGTTAGACCAAAATCACGGCATACCATTAAAAAAAAAACATGGTTCTGGGATGTTTTGCAGGACAATACAATTCCCATCTCCCTTCATTTCATTCGCCCACGTCTTGAGAAATCAAGATACAATAATGGAGATTGAATATGGATGGCGTGGGGAGGAGGAGCGGGATTTGGGGAGGGGTGGGGGAGATTCTGATAGGAATCTGTCGAGTTTCATAAAATAGCAGTCAAGCCTTGTGCCCTTGTATGACAAACAAACTGAAAAAACAACTAAATAGACTGTTCTCGTGGAATTTCTCAGTAGTGCTAGTGACCGAAAATCGGTCTAATGAAAGCCATCAAGTACTGAGCAAAGTGCAGAAAGTTTTCAACGTTCATTTGCAAAGCCCCCCAGAGTTAATGTTGTCCTATGCGTCCAGCGTAGACCAACGGTGTGCATTGCATTTGAACCCCTTCAAAGCCGCATGTTCGTCTCCAATTGTTATATCATCCTGACGTTAAAATGTTATTCATGCTATTTCATACGAAATCCCAGGGACGCGCTAGCCGTCAGCAAAGTGAAATAGCATTCTCTGTTCAATCTGTAATCTTCTAATAGCAATGTCTATATAATACAATGAAAGACTGGAGTTACCAAAGCACAAAATATACGCCTGTTGTTTTGAAGCACATAACGCTGCACAAGTCTCTATATCATCTGTCACCATGTAGACTATGGAAGCTATCTTTCATCACATTATTGGATTCTAATTTTTAAAATGACCGGTAGACAAAGAACGGCAACGTATTTACCCTTTTCCTTTGCAATAATTGATCTTGCTGTAAAGTAATGAATCCATAATTGCGTAGATGTAACATGCAAGGTCATATGATGTAAAGCGTGACTGACAATACAGAGTGTATACAAATTCCAAATATATGTATCGAATTTCCCAAAAGTTGCAATAAACGGATACCGCGATCGGTCAGCGATTATCAGGAACTTATCAGATACAACGTTTCATTCCTCAGAGTACTCATAAATATCAAAAAGCGATCTGCCAAATTATCTTGAAGGATTAGTACTGAAATTGTCTCGATGAATTTCCCGTGGGCATTAAGCACCCCCATGATGATTGTACCACAATTATGCATCTCGGCTGTTTGCACAATACTGAACGATTCTCACTTTCAATCAGGATAGCATTTGTTTTTAAATTCAATCGCTCCATCTTTATTTCCGTAAGTAGTACAATGATATCGCTATTCGGCTTATTGCCTCCGGTTTTAAGTAATTGATCTAAGGTGTCACGTTTCTCTATCACTCCGATAATATCGCACCTCTTTTGAAACTCATTAAGCAAAGACCTTTTGCCGGCCCTATGACAATTATATTTGATTTTAAAAACTTTCCGCGAATGATGTAAACGAAACACATATGCACATGCCGCCACGGTGAAGGAAATCCTCCTACTCAAAATAAGTAGACTGGATGCAGCCGATGAATAAAGCAAATTCTTCCCACCTGCTTCCTGCAACGTTTCTATCCCCAACTCCCAATTCCTCCGCGTACGCCGCATCTGCGCCCTAGATGAAATTGTCCATACTAGGACATGCACTTGTCGCAACAGAGCTAACGTTCCCCTAGTCCGTAACTTCCACCACATCAGCCGTCGCATACAACACATCATCCTCCGAAACTTCCGTCACCTCCAACAGGATTCCACCACTGGACATATTTTCCCATCTACACCCCGTTCTGGCTGTCCTCCGCAACGCCCTGGTTAACTCATCCCTTCTCACCCAAACCACCCCTTCCCGATGTACCTTCCCTGCAAAATGCAGAGGATGCACCATTTGTCGCTCTTCCTCCTCCCTCGACCCTGTCCAGGGATCCAGACAATCCTTCAAGATGTGGACACTTGTACATCGGGGGGGGGAGGCAAACGCAGACTGTACACGAGTTTCGCGGAATGCCTTCGCTCAGCCCGCCTGAACGTACCTGATCTGCCGCTGGTCACTTTATTTTCCTTCCCATTCCTTCTTGTCCTAGGTTTCCTCCTTTGTCAAAGTAAGGCTAAACGCAAATTGAAGGCACAACATCTCATATTTCGCTTGGGCAGCTTACAGCCCAGTGGTATGAATATTGATTTCTCTCACTTCATGTAGCCCCGGCGTCCCTTCTCTATCTATCCCTCCCCCACCGAAGTCGCATTAGCTTCTCGTTTTCACTCTGCAAACAGCTAACAATGGCCTATTTCCTTTATCATCATTTCTTGTTTGCATATCTTTCATTCAAAATTATTTTTCTCTGCAGATCACAGTCTATATATTTCGTTCCCCTCATCACTAACTATTCTGAAGAAGGGTCACGATCCGAAACGTCACCTATTCCTACTGTCCAGAGATGCAGCCTGTCCCGCCGAGTTACTATAGCTTGTTGTGTCTATCTTCGGTTTTAAGCAGCATCTGCAATTCCTTTTACACATTATGCAATTACCAAGATACGTTTACGCACTTTTATGCAGGAACGTTGCGTCGGGTATTAATGAGAAGACTGCAGATGCCTTATTGTTATATATAGTTTTTTATTTAACTTTGTTTTATAGCTCGTCATTTGATTTGTTTCCTCGTTGTTTTAAACAAAGACTTCCAATACGTCCTTTTCTGTCCTTACTTTTGCCAATATAATGTATCCTTGGTCAATTATTTGTTGCCATGCCACCCTTCTTAAGCAAATGCAATAAATCTATCGAAAACCCTCCTCCCATCAGTACATGTTCTCACCCCAACTTCCTAAACAATCTCTATCCTTGATTTAGTTTTCAGCAAGCTTGCGTTCACGAGCTATGTAACATCCGTTTCGCGACTATTAGTTTACGTAGAATGGATACAATGCTCTCGTAAATTTCACCCTGTTAATGTTTATCTCATTGCCCAAATGTGACTGTAAAGCTGCAGCATTGAAGCATTTCATTCATTGCTTTCCGTTCCATACGGCAAATATTGTGTGTTGCCTCCGGACAACAATATACATAGTTGATTCCTAACGTATGAAATCAACGTTTTTATACGTTTGAATATCTGCTACATAACGTTATGCATAGTAAGCATCAGAAAACAATTTTATCGTAATAATTATTCGTACTATGTTTTGCCATACTGACATACAGGTAGAACAAAAGCTTGAATTGCGTGCCAAATCATTGAAGAAGTGTATGAAGAAAATGACATATGCCACCTGACCAAAATGTATATATTACATAGGCCTCGAGATAGGAGAGAGAGCAAGTCTCCAATTTAGTTTTTTTCAGTAAAGTATGTTCTTCTTAACTTACCGTCGTTGTTCTCGCAGTCATCGAGCTCTGCGGGAAATAATATGACAGTCGTGTAATGTTTTGTTTCATAACATGTTGTAACTCTTCCGAATACTTGGGAATCTATTGGCAGAAATATATATTTGGTTTATGTACAAAGAATACTAAACATTTGCTGATATTGTAGTTCCTTACCCCGTTGATATTGGCGTAGTCTTTCCTCTTTAAAATGCACAAAAGGCGTCCAATGAAGAATCGCCATATTATGTGTTCCAATTAATGGCCAAGATATCCCACGGCAGGTGGCGGAAAAGCACGTGCGATGTAAGAATACGGTACGATAAGTAGGAATAAGGTTTTAGTTCCCAGACTCATTGTCAGGACCAGCAAGGGAGCAAGCAAATTAGTTTCATGTTGTACGTGTGGGGGAGGCACGAATGGTGCGGTTTGGATACGCATTGGATAGTGGGTATAAAATAATGATGGCTGCATGTTAAAGAGCGCAGTTGGATTTAAAATTCATTAATGTAAGCTAAATGGCTAAAGCATTCAGGGAATAAGAATACATACTAAAAAGAGAAATGCGGTCTTTGGTATTGCACAGAGAATAAGGAGGAACGGGAGAATACCATGTACTTAAAACATGCATCTGATCTCCCACATCCTGATTCCAAACCAGCATTCACAGTGTTTGCAATGCATTTCCATTATGCCTACAAACTTATTGAATTGCCACCCCTACAATGCCTTACCTTGTACGCCCCGTTCCCTTGTCAACAATCTTCACCGGCACTACCCAACCCTCTCTTCTGTCGCAGTTGCACCACTATCTCTATACGCTCTTGTCCTCTCTTCATCTACTCATTAGTAATTTTCGAATAGACGACAGGCCAACCCTGGGCACAGATATTAGTGTAGCCATCTTGGTGATATATCTTTGAGAGAGAGGCAAGAATGACGCACTAGTCGTTCCATTCACGTATTCTTAAAACATTTAATTATATTCATACCTGTATACCCAAGAGCGTCATTAAGTTTGCGTATCTCTGGAAGTGAAAGGCATTATATTAAAAGATGCATGTTATTCCCATAAATTCATGAACAACATTTCACTTATTTAAAAATAATCTAAATCATCTTAGTCTCAATATGACCAGCATCTCAATTGCTAGTACCTTGCACTGTGTCGAATGCAGCCTATGGTTTTATGAAGGCAATATGCCACTCCGTGATTCGAAATGCTCCGCATGTTCCATTTTATTTATGTTTTCTTGAACTAACAAAATGAGCGTTTATATTTACACCCTTATGCTTTTCAGGAATTACAGTGCAAAATATCGACATAGTTGTTTTCGCCATATTAACTCAATATCAGTGTTCTGCTTGTGTATCATAGAATAATTGGGCACAATAATAAACTCGAGCATATGATTCGCCACGCCAGTTCATTCCGCGCGGACGCGTGAATATTATTTTTCCTTTTGTAATATGTAACTATTTTTTATTGGGATGTCATTGTTGACGCTACGTATACGAATTAACAAATACGTCCCAATGCTGTAATCATCTATACCTATAATATATGTTTTTCTCAACGTTTTCATCCGTCATGAATGATGTAAGCCCCAAATAATTTATCTAAATTCACCTCTAAATGTAATAATGACCTTACTGTATTAGATACCTCGATGTGTACTCGTGTAAACAGCGCAAAAGCATGTCTTAATGCCTTGTCAAAATCAATCGTCGCCGTTAACATCTTTCTTAGCATTTATCGGAGACATGGCATTTTCTCGCGGACGTCGGAAGATTATAAGTAGCCGAAACGTTCTATTCGCATCACGGTTGCACACGTTACATGTTGAAATACGCGTTGAAGATCCCTGCAGTAAATTAGCCGCTCTCTGTTAAACACGCACTAGTTGAAATAACTTAAATCTTTAAAACGTTCTGCTTAAATCTTGTGTACAAATTTAAACGTTTTGGAAAGAGTCTGTGTTAAACAATTTCTTTAAGAGCGAAAATTTCGCCTTAAATGCTTGTCTGAAATTGTATATATTATCTGCTCATCACATTTCGCGCTCATTGTGTCCAAAGAAGAAGTGAAAATGTAATAATAGGCTGCATCCCAGAGTACTAAAGGAAGTGAAAAGTAATAATCTTTCAAGACTTTTTAAATCGTCAGTCACTTTTTATTTCTTATGGGAATTCAGACCAGTTAGTCCATAGGGGAAACTGCTAGAGTCAGTTATTAAAGATGGGATAGCAGCACATTTGGAAACACAAAGTCAGCAGCGAAAATCATATCAGACACCTAAATGTTCTTGTGGATAGGGGACTGTTTGAATAATGCTTTTGCAAGGTCCCACATAAGAAATTATTTATATTATCCATTGGGGTTCATCTTGGCACATTTCGTTGCTCATTTTGTCCAAAGAAATCAAGTGAAAATGCTCCCTTGCCTCCTGTTGGTTCAGTAAAAGTCACTTTCTTACGGTTTTTTCCAAAAGGATTTGAGTATAGGAGCAGAGAGGTTCTACTGCAGTTGTACAGGGTCTTGGTGAGACCACACCTAGGTATTGCGTACAAGTTTTAAGGGTTGCGCATTAGAGGGAGTCACATCCATGGCTTTGCGATCTGCCTGGATACTATTTCCCACTGTGATTTAGGTGAATGTTACTACAACGGAGTAGAGTTTTATGTCCCAGTACTGGTGCTAGTGTCTCAAGGTTTCTATGATTGTAATACTCCACTGTCACATTATGCCTTGAACAATTATCTGCTTGATCCCATTTACGTACACAATCTCCACGTGTCTTGATCCCATTTACCTTCACAATCTCCACGTGTCTTGTCTTATTACCTCCTTCGTGTTTCTCCTGGCCAATCTGCCACGGCAAGCTTGTAATATCCCTCACTATTGCTCCACATATCGTTCTTGTCGATGTCGATGAAGACAACGAAATATTGATCCTCCTCGTCCTTCAAATCCACGTTCCGCATCACAAAAGAAATACCAGTTACTCTGCTACCTGTCTCGTATGCAGGAATGCATACTTGAAATGTTCGCACTGCCATGATGTTTTGGACAGATTGGGCACCATCCTGCTATCATTAACCTTGTCCACAAAGTGAGCAAGAACCTAATGGATGATTGACAAAGGTAAGAATGCAACTCATCTGGTTCAGGCAGCGCTATACCTATACCGTCTTCTTCGGAATCCCACCGTCGGAACAAAATACGATAAATGAGTACATAATTTAATATGTCCCATTCTAAGAAACTGATGCTGGAACTCCTGACATTCTTTTTCGACACGGTTGGATTTCATGGTATTACGTGGGGAACCTACGGCCAGTAAAATCAATACGTATTTGGAATCCTCATTAATCTGAATGCTTATCCCAAGATGTAACTTGAAGATAACAAACCGTTTCCGATTTGTGGCATTTTCATTCAATCGTATTTCATTGTTTATTGGTCTAAAACGATGTCTTAATAGTTGAATGTGTTTTAACAATCAGAATTTAAAGCCTTACAGAAAACTAACCAGAAACAAGTGGATGCATATTGTGGACAATTTATCAAATAATTTGCTAAGGTTACCATTATTCTTGTTCTCTTTGGTTATTGCTATGGAAAGAAAAATATGTAAATAACTGTGGATGTGAGTCACATTTTCCTGAGGTTTAACAGCGACATCAGCCTCTATCTTCCCGAGTTTATTGTACTCCATCTCAATGAATGTGAAATAATAAACTATTTGATCTCAGCCATAACAGAAACCGAAACATATGTCCATTCATCGTGAGAATTAGCGGGGTGTTGCAAATGTGTTCTGCTGCAAAATATTGTTTATTATAAAACGATACAGCGTATGTTCCGTTTAATGTTTTGTCCCTTCAAGGATTGGAGAGATGGAATGAGTGACGTTTCGGGTCGATATTCTTCTTCAGACCGAAGTCAGGGGAGTGGGCGGGACAGAGATAGAATGTAGTAGGAGACAGTTAAGACTGGTGGGAGAACTGGGATAGGAATGGGAGAAAGGGGTAAAGCAAGGGCTAGTGAAGTTAGAGAAGTCAATGTTCATACAGCTGGGGTGTAAGCTACCCACGCGAATATGAGGTGCTATTCCTACAATTTGCACTGGGCCTCAATCTGGCAATGGAAGAGGTCCAAGACAGAAAGGACAGATAGTGATTGGGAGTGGCAGTTAAAGTGCTGAGCAACTGGGAGATCAAGTAGGTGAAGGCGGACTGAGCGAAGGTGTTCATCGAAACGAGCGCCGAGCTTGCGCTTCGTCTCGCCGATGTACAGGATTTGACATCTGAAACAGCGGATACAGTAGATGAGGTTGGAGGAGGTTCAAGTGAACCTGTGCTTCACATGAAACGGCTGTCGGAGTTCTTGGAAGGAGTCGAGGGAGGACGTAAAAGGACAGGTGTTGTATCTCCTGCGGCTGCTTGGGAAGTACCTGGGGAGGGGTTGGTTTGGGTGAGAAGGGACCAGTTAACCAGGGAGCTGCGTAGTTGAACGGGCTCTGCGGAAAGCAGAAAGGGGTGGATATGGGTAGATGTGGCCAGTCGTGGGATCCCGTGAGGTGGCGAATATGTTGGAGGATTATATGCTGTGCGCGACGGCTGATGGGGTGGAAGGTAAAGACAAGGGAAAATCTGTCCTTGTTACGAATGGGGGAAGGGGAGAAACAGCGGTGCTGCGGGATATTGAAGAGACTCTAGTGAGAGCCTCATCTATAATGGAAGAGGGGAACGCCGTTTCCTAAAGAATGAGAAAACCTCCTCTGGGCGTAGATGCGGCATGGACGGAAGAATTGGGAGTAGGGGATAGAGTCTTCACAGGAAGCAGGGTGGGAAGCAGTGTTGGCTGGATAGAGTCAGTGGGTTTGTAGTAAATGTCGGTCTATAGTCTGTCTCCTGTGACGGAGACGGTGAGATCTAGTAACGGTAGGGCGATGTCGGAGATGGCCAAGTGAATTTGAGTGCAGGATGGAAATTGGTCATAAAGTTGATGGTCAGTGTGTTCTGCAGGGTGCAGGAGGTAGCACTGATGCAGCCGTCAATGTAGCTGATGTAAAGTTCGGGGAAAGACCCAATACCCGCCTGGAACAGTGATTGTCCGACGTACCATACAAAGAGGCAGGCTTAGATAGAGCCCACGCGAGTGCCCCTAGCTATGCCTTGGGTTTGGGAGAAGTGTGAGGAGTCCAAGGAAATATTCTTGATGGATAGCCGGAAGAGTGTATCAGTAGACGGAAATTGGCTGGTTCTGCGGTCGAGGAAGAAAAGGAGGCCTTTAAGACCTTCCTGGTGGGGTCGGAGGTGTACAGTGGCTGTACATCCAGAGCAAATTTGTGGGTGGGGGCCTGGAAAACGGAAGTCATTGATAGACGGATAGACGTGAGTTAAATAGTTAGCGCGTTCTACAAAGGGGATAATGAGCAGGTGAAAGTAGCCGCAGGAGGGTAGGGCGGAAAAAAAGTGGGTAATTTGTAGAATCATTGGAGAGTCATCTAGAACAATTCGGAGAAGGGTACCTGAGAAGCGAATAGACAGGTAAAAAATAGAAGCAATTGTAAGTGTGTGCGGGACGAAGAACAACGTGTCACATTACGAAGAAACTGCAGATGCTGCTCTACGGGAAAATATAAAAAATGGTGAGATTAACTCAACGGGTTAGGCAATATCCCTGGGGAACACGAATATATGAGCGTTAAGGTCGCACACCTTTCAATTTATTCTAAGGATACTGTGTGACCCGTTGTTGTACCTGCGCCTTTTTAACTTTCCGTGTAATGTGCGTTTGCAGTTAATTTAAAAAATGTCATGAGCATCGATTTATTGTCAACTCCAGGCAACTCGTACAGCTACTGTTCGTGTGTACATAGATTTCGAGAAGCCATATTACTGCACAATAAGGGTGTTCGGGAGGGTAAGCTGACATTTAAATGAGGAGAGGGGACGGGGAGAGAGAGCGAGAGAAAGCGGGGGGCAGGGAGAAAGTCAGAGAGAGAGAGAGAGAGAGAGAGAGAGAGAGAGAGAGAGAGAGAGAGAGAGAGAGAGAGAGAGAGAGAGAGAGTTTTCAGACTACCCTGTGGGCCGACACACAGTTTAGGGATTTTATTATCAAACGTCAGATATGGCTCCACATGGAGCATGCCCTATATAAATATTACAGAGTGATTTGAAATCTGCCTCACCTAGTTCTTCAACAAGTTCTGAAAATGCTTCCATTTCTGGAAGGGGAAAGCAAAGAATGGATGCTGATGTATTCGCGACGATGTAGGTTATTAATTTTAATAAACCAAGTTAGATAGATAACATGATAAATGTAGCAAACATTTCACAGCATATCGTATCTGCATTAGTGGAACCCAATTATTTCCCAAAAGACCGAAAGCACTAACATCAATACTGATAAACGTTTTACCAAATACTTATCAGGACATGAGAGTACAGTGCATGCCAAGGATTTGAGGGAGAGTTGTCGTTTGCAGACTAAAATGTAATTGCGCAATTTTCATCGTGTTCGGCACAAGGAATGAAAGAAACAACGTGATTGAAATTCTGTTTTGTAAATCATAAATGGAACGTAGAAATCGTGTTATTGTCGTTTGCAGATCAGATGTGATTGCAGTTTTTTCTTTTTTTTTCATTTTGATTGCATTTTACTCATTAACGCTGAGTTTATTGCAACATTCCGTCTTTTCAACTCTCCACATAACTTTCGAACACAATTTAGGAAGAATGGGCATGGCGGTAAAATCCGTTGAACTCGGATTGCACGCTGAAAGGGAGTTCTGAAGGAAGAGTACGTTTGATCTGACGTTTCCTGGTCTTTGACGGAGTCATAGTCATAGAAACATAGAAACATAGAAAATAGGTGCAGGAGGAAGGCATTCGGCCGTTCGAGCCAGCACCGCAATTCATTGTGATCATGGCTGATCATCCCCTATCAATAACCCGTGCCTGCTTTCTCCCCATATCCCTTGACTCCACTAGCCCCTAGAGCTCTACATAACTCTCTCTTAAATCCATCCAGTGACTTGGCCTCCACTGCCCACAGTGGCAGGGAATTACATAAATTCCCAATTCTCTACCAGGGCACCTGCAATTTCCTCTCGAGACACTCACAATATCCTCGAAAATACCTGATTTTGATTTGGATAGGATTCGGATGCCATTTATTGTAATTGTCTTCAATTAAGAGACAACGCCCTGGATCGAGCCCAGGAGATGTGTTTAAGTTCATACGCGCCAGGTCCTTCAGGACCTCGCCCATTGTAATGCCGACTGCCCTCAAGACACTGCCATTGATTGTCCGAACATCCCCGCTCCTCATGTGTTTCTCCGCAGTATAAAGATAGATAAGAACTATGAATTGAAGACGGCGCTTGTGGTCTCACTCAGAATTCACCACTTTGATTCCTGACGGTCCCCATTCTCTCTCTATTTATCCTTTACGTACTCCTATAGTCTCTTGGGTCAATCATTAATATTATCTGTCAGAGCTATCACAACTCACCCTTTGGTCCCACTGATTTACTATTTCAGCTAGCCGCTCAGTTCACGAAACTCCTCCAAGGATGCACTTGATTCCTGTTGCTAATACCTGCCCCATGCCCCATGCCTCATTCCTACTTTTGAACAGAGCCTCAATTTATCTGGTAATCCAAGCTTCCTTACACACACATGTTCCCACCTCCCCCACCCCCACTCTGACAGGAAAATGCATGCCCTGCACGCATGCCAGCAAATTTCTAAATACATCCCACGTTCCAGACTCTTTCCTTCAATAATCTGCTCCAATCAACGAGTGAGTTCATGTCTAATATCCATTGTTGGCCTTTAAAGCTAATAGAACAACGGTCGCTGATCACAAAAGGCTAATTCACGAACACGTCATCCATTTGCCCCTTCACGAGATCAAGCGTTGCCCGCTCTACTGCGCCGTTCCCTACATATTGCCGTAGGAAATGTTCCTGAAAGTATTTGACAAATTCTGCCCCGTCGATATCCTTTGCACGATGACATTCCCACTCAATATAAGCAAAGTTAAAATCCCCTACTAAGACCACCTTATCTCCTGTTGTTGCTTTCAATCACCTGGCATATTTGCTCCTCTAATACCTGTTGACTGTCGGTAGTTCTGTAGTATACTCCTAACAAGATGATCAACCCGTCCGTAACATCACCACTACGCACTGCCATGACCTATCATTAATCAATAACGCAACACCCCTCTTTTATCCAAACCATTGATTGTCCTGAAATAATCTGTATTCGGTAACCGTGAGATCCAGAGTCCTGTCCCTCTCTTAAGCAGATATTTGTAGTGGATATAGTGTCCCGGTAGCAGTTACCTATCCATGTCCCGCGTTCACCTGCCTTACCCGTCTGGCCTCTTGCATTAAAACATAATTGTAATTCAAACCAACAATCCCTACTCCCTCGCAGCGCTTTTCCTCAATATACCATCCACTAGGTTGTCTGTCATCATCGCATACCAACGTCCAGCCTCTCATCTGCCTTGGTCCTGCAAATAATCCTACCCCCTGCTAATCTACATTAAACCCACCACTGAAGCACCAGCGAATCTGAATGTCAGGATATTGAAGGTAGACAAAATTGCTGAAGATATGGTGGGCATGTGGGCAAAGCCACCGAATTGTCAGGATATTGGTTCACCTCCAGTGAAGGTGCCACCCATCCTTCTTGTACAGGTCAACTCTGCCCCGGAAGAGATCCCTATAATCCAGAATTCCGAATCCTTGCCGCCTAACGCCAATTGCTCAGCCGCACATTCATCTCCCCAACCTTATTTTTCTTACCCTCAGTTGAATGTGGTACTAAAGCAATCCAGAGATCACTGTACTGGATATCCTGCGATTTAGTCTTTTTTCCTAACGCCCTATACTCATGTTGCAATATAATTTGCAAGCTTCAATTTGCAAATTTCCATTGCAGGCTTGATAGTTCCTGTTGAAAAAATGTTGGGAAACATCCAATACGTATTTCTCAGATTACGTGAAAATCAAAAATTCATTTCCGTCAGTTTGTCATTCGCGAATAGGCTAACACCGTAGCATTCTTTTGTCTCGTGCGGTACGTTTGTTTGATAACGGTGCAGCATATCAACTGTATTCAAATATAACGTACATTATAGTCCGTTGTTTTATTGCTTGATGTCTTTTCTAACTGAAACGTAAATATTGCTGAACAGGTGCCTCCAACTGCTGGATGTCTTAGTGGGCTTTATCGCCCTGCACCTGATACATGTTAGAATGTTCACAAGAAGAGATCTAACAATATCTACTTTAAGAGAAAATCATCTGAAGCCTATGTCCAATTCTTGCAGATGTTGGTTGTTATAACTCACCATTACGATTCTTTCTCATGGTGTCTGTACGGGACATTGTTATTAACAGATTACCGTAAAACAAACCCACATACTCTTGTAAAGGAGATAATTCCCCTGCACTCCGTGACAAGCTGAACGACTGCGCGGCTGCATGCTACAATGTTTTAGATGAATTTGCATTTTCGTGGTGGTTTTGCCTCAGCTGCTATGTATGCATTAATGAATCAGATTAAGGCCGTCTACTGAAATCCTGCACAGTGTTTGACATTTGAGGTTTTGGTCCAAATAAATAGGTCTCAAGGAACTCACGGCAGACTGTCAAAAGGAATACAAATGTGGCTTCCAAATATGCATCAGAGCTGTTTTTGTGGTTTAATGATATATTTACGGACGGAATCAACCCTGAAATCCTTACTATTGCTTATGTAAAGTAACGATTTGGTAAGAAATGTAGGTAGTATAAATTCATTATTTGTAAACGGCACCGAATATTTAAGGCTGGGTTAAATAGACGGACATGCGCGGGTGGAGGAGGAGGAGGAGGAGGAGGATGATGATGATGATGAAGTGGTGGGAAGTTGTTCAGTTGCTTCGAAACGTTTTACAACATCTTTAATTAATTAGTTATTCGTTAGCACATATTTTATTGCATACACATTTTAAAAGATTTATATATGAACGATTCATTATTATTAAATATGTTGGGGAAAAAACGAGTTCTTTTTTAACACAATAACTATGCAGGGTGTCATTTCTTTGCGAACACGCAGATAAAGAAATGAAGATTGCTCTTCGTCTGCACAGTTTCAGCCATAATCACAATTAAAAGATAATCTAGAGCGAGTATTGTTTGAACGTATGGGAAGAAAAAAGCTTTGAACTCAAATGATGAGATTTCCTTTACTCACCATTGTCGATACACTTCTCCAGGAACTCTGAGAACATCGATAAGGCATTCAAATTTACGAAGAAGAAAGATCACATTCCAGAACAAAATTACAGGACGCAGAAAGTACGAATTGGCATCGTTATATTTATTTACCTTTCTGACACAATTGTAATTTCTGTTCTATAAAGTGAAGACAAGAAGTATGATAACATAAAAATACAAGATTTGTAGATCCTGGTTTACATAAATAAGTCAGGAAGTGTTGGAGTAACACATAAGATCTGTTAGCATCTCCGGAGAACAAGGATATGTGAAGAATTTGGTCGGAAACCTTCGTCAGACTTATTGCGCCGGTGCAGATGCTGGAAGAGAAGCTGGCGATAAAAGCATGGGTAGTGATATGTAGATGCAGGTGAGCGCCAGGGCGATTTGATAGGCTGATGGATGCACAATGGCCAGACATGAAAATGTAAAACAAGTGAGATACATATAAAAGAGTTGCGAACTATAAAGTCAAAGGAAGAAATGCAGGTGCAATTAGAGGACTACGTCAACAACGTTTAATTGTTAAGTCCTTGTTGCATCGTCTTTCCCATAGTCGTCCAGTACCTTTACAGCTCCATCCGCAAAATCGCTTTGCAAATATAAGGGAAGGTGATAATGGTGTAAGCTCATTTTCTGATTTGATATATGCAATGAAAGGTGCACATGAACGTTTGGGACTGATGGCACAAGTCCTCCACTCGCCCCAGTCGCTATCCAACATAAAAATGCCTCATTCAACTGCGAAGTAAATGCTTCGAACGGAAATGAAAAGGACTACGTTGCTGCTTGGCTTTTGGTGATCCCAGCAATGTTTCCATGCATTTGTTTTCTAAATCGATCAGACACAAAGCCTATTTATTAACTGGGCCCATTCCAGACACGCCTTTGGTTGACAGGGTTATCAGCAGGATATTGTGCTTTAATAGGGCAAGTGGTGCTTAACAACAGCCATTTGGCGGTCCGTAACATATAGCCACGGGAAATGTGGCCGCTGATTTGCTCACCTGTTTCTCGCAGAGCCACATTCAACCGTTTTATATCTGGAATGCAATATCAAGACACTTGCAGATCCCGGATATCAGTTTTAAAATTTTGCATTAGAATGTGCATCTTAGATCTTCTATCCATGACCGCGCAAGTACTTTAATCTATACAAACGCTGGTAGCTGCACGCCTTCTGCAGAATTTCCTTTTAGCTGAACAGTAAATCTAAAACTTTGCAGATTGTCGCAAGCTCCGCCGGGGGTGATGAAGAAATAACTTGCACCATCGCAGCGTAGAAAAAAACGATTATAGATTGACATTCGAGTTCGATTTTAAATACCAACATGAGAACTGAGTGATAATTGCTATTGGCATGTGTCGCATCAGGATAAAATTATCAAAGTAGATACAAAATGCTGGAGAAACTCATCGGGACAGGCTGCGTCTGGAGAGAATGAATGAGTGACGTTTCGGATCAAGACCATTGTTCAGATTGATGTCAGGGGGGAGAGAGAGAGAGATACATAGATAAGGAAGTGTTAGATGTGATAACTGGACAAAGGGCATGCAGATCAAGGAAAATGTAGAATAGGTCATTATTAGCTGGGAGAACGTAACCACAAATAGAGATAAAATGTAGTCGGAGAGTAAGAATGGGTGGAGATCTGGGAAGGGGAGGAATGGAGAGAGATGGAAAGCAAGGCTTAGTTGTTAGAAAAATCAATGTTCATACCTATGTGGTGTAAGCTGCCCAAGCAAAATGAGAGGTGCTGCTTCTCCAATTTACGCTAGGCCTCACTCTGACAATGGAGGAGGCCGAGGACAGAACGGTTATTGTGAGAATGGGACGGGGGGTTAAAGTATTTAGCAAGCGGGAGATCAGATAGGTTTTGACGGACTGAGCGGGGGTGTTCTGCGAAACGATCGCCGAGCCTGCGCTTGTTCTCGCCGCTACATAGGACTCCACACCAGGGACAGTGGATACTGTAGGTGATGTTAGAGGCGGTGCAAGTGAATTTTAGCCTCACCTGAAAAGACTGTCGCGGTCCTTGGACGGAGTCGAGGGAGAGATATAGCGACAGGTGTTGCATCGCCTGCGGTAAAGTATCTGGAGAGGCAGTGGTTTTGGTGGGAAGGGACGAGTTGACCAGGGAGTTGTGGAAGGTGCTGTACCATGGAGTTGCGGAGGGAACGGCACCAGGGCGTTGCGGAGGGAACGGTAAAAGAGCAAAGTATACTGTTTTCAAAACGCGTTATGTGTATGTTGAGGTTATACTCCCAAAGTTTCATCGTGATATTAATGCTCGAATGCTGTTGGTTGGTAGCAGTGTGTTAGCTGCTGAAAACTGCAGGGATAGTACTTTTAGAGCAGTGGCAGATTCCCATAGTCCATGGTGTGCAACATAGAATTCCTTTGGCAGTGATGGAGGCTAGGAAATTCAGGTCGACATATGAATGGGAAGAGGTGTTAAAATGGCTTTCGAACGTCCCGTGTTCAAATCCTCTTTAAAATACATTCCATTCGAATTAATTGAATTTTATGTGATTCAAACTGAGTGTCCATTTCGGGATTATATCCAGGACCATTTGTTTGCCACGGAGTTATCAGGACGTTACTCCACGGATAGATGTTCTATTCCTTGTTTCCCTTTATCAATTCACCTGTCTCTGACTGTAAGGAACCGATATTTGTCTTCACTAATCTTTTCCTTTTTACATATCTAAAGAAGATTTGACACTACACGTAACTCGATACACGTGGCAATAATAAACTAAATAACTGACTAAAAATCATGGTGAGATGGTACCTGAAAGAATGAATGTCGATTTAATTGATACCGTCGGCGCAAAATTGATTTATTTTCGATGAAGCGTGTGTGTGATACCAGACACCATTTTGTTCAATATAATTGGATGGAAATTTCGAACAAAATGGGAAGTCCTGCTTTCGTCTATGCTAAAGTGAGACCATAGCAATACCAGATACGCCATTGTACCGCCAAGTATAATGCGTTCTCGAGTATAATGTGTCTTTTGTTTTTGTTTTACATAAACATATGCAAAAATATGTCGGTGTATATTCTTACCGAGATCTCTTCGGAGAACGTGGTCGTCTTTATTTGAAAAACAGTGGAGTTAAGAGTTAAATTATGGAAGTGAAATAAAGGGCATTGCCCTACCATACGCCCGTTGTTAATTTAATGAACGTAAGAAAGTTAAATACACTTTGACGGAAAACAATGACCGTATCGCATCGAATACCACAATTGCGCAAATTCGCAGCGATTATTCTGCATGTAAGAATATCTGCCGTTATACCAAAACTGTTCTTCTTCGGACTCTAGATAAAAGTAATATTTTCCATTCGTAAACGAAAATCTCGGGTTTTAAGCAAATCATACCGGATATACGCCTACATGAATTTACACATCAGTAAATGCAGCAAGGAATATAATTTTGTTGTTGGATGTTCATGCAACCATTTATCCCGAAGAATACTGTTAATAACGCAGACCTTATCACTAAATCCTTGCACTCGTGTGATGATAGAGAAAGGGAGGGAGAAAGCGCGCGAGAGAGAGAGACAGAGAGAGAGAGAGAGAGAGAGAGAGAGAGAGAGAGAGAGAGAGAGAGAGAGAGAGAGAGAGAGAGAGAGAGAGAGAGAGAGAGAGAGAGAGAGAGAGATAGAGAGATAAGAGATAAAGATAGAGAGAGAGGGGGAGAGAGAAAGAGAGAGATAGAGAGATCGTGTGACAGAGAGCACGAACGCCACTTTTAGTGTTTTCATAATTTCCTAAATGGCAGTGATGCTTCTCCTTCAAAAGGTAATTCCATTATTTTACAAACCTGTCAACTGTAAAATGGTTTTCAAATTTTCCAGTTCTGAAACGTAAAGTTTCCGTTTCAGTTTAATCCGGTGTGTGTTCAATATCTTGTGCCTTGTGCCTTGCACGTGACCCGGGGTATTGTTGTTTGCAATTATTCACTCTGCATCACACAGAAACATTTGATGTGACCAAATTTGAATAACCTATTCTTTCCGCCATTTTCTGTCCCACGGTGCGAGAATATCACGATGTGCAAGTCTAAACGTAATTACTATCCGTTGCTCTTAACGTCGCTGGTCAAGTTTCTGGTTATTTTTGGTTCCGATGGTGTTGAATTCGACGGGATTTAGAAACATAAAAACATTGAAAATAAGGCAGGAGGAGGCCATTTGGCCCTTCGAGCCAGCACCGCCATTCATTGTGATCATGGCTGATCATCCACAATCAGTAACCCGTGCCTGCCTACTATCCATATCCCTTGTTTCCACTAGCCCCTGGAGCTCTATCTAACTATCTTTTAAATTCATCCAGTGAATTGGCCTCTACTGCCTTCCGTGGCAGAAAATTCCACAAATTCATAACACTAATTAGTTTGGTAGGAGAAAAAATTGGAAATACAAGTATGGAGTTAAAGGGAAAGAGAGTATAGGAAAATATAAGAAAAACACCAGAATTAACGGGGCAGGGATAGGGTAGTATGTCCAAGTGAAATAAAAAATCGATGTGAAAGGTGAGATTTGCGGCTCTTAATGGCACAACATTTGAACTGCAAGTACTTAGTCTCTCGTTTAATAACGATCGTAAACATGTTGTTATTGAGAACAGGCGAGAGAAAAGACTTTGCCTTCCATCACAGTGGGTTCACTGTGATGGATGTTTGTGTGAATTAAATTGTGTGTATGTCTGTAGGAAATTGTCTTTGTTTGTATGGCTGTGGAAAAGGAATTTCGTTTGAGCCTCACTGAAGCTCAAATGACAATAAATATTGTATTGTATTGTATTGTATTGTACTAGCATAGTAGCATCATGTTTACGCCCTTTCTATGCATTTATCTTATTCTTTTTCCTATATAATTGAAGGATGAGAAAGAGACGGGATAGAGAGATCGTGTGACAGAGAGCACAAACGCCACTTTTAGTGTTTTCATAATTTCCTAAATGGCAGTGATGCTTCTCCTTCAAAAGGTAATTCCATTATTTTACAAACCTGTCAACTGTAAAATGGTTTTCAAATTTTCTAGTTCTGAAACGTAAAGTTTCAGTTTCAGTTTAATCCGGTGTGCGTTCAATATCTTGTGCCTTGTGCCTTGCACGTGACCCGGGGTATTGGTGTTTGCAATTATTCACTCTGCATCACACAGAAACATTTGATGTGACCAAATTTGAATAACCTATTCTTTCCGCCATTTTCTGTCCCACGGTGCGAGAATATCACGATGTGCAAGACTAAACTTCATTTCTATCCGCTGCTCTTAACGTCGCTGGTCAAGTTTCTGGTTATTCTTGGTTCCGATGGTGTTGAATTCGACGGGATTTAGAAACATAAAAACATTTCACCCGAAACGTCACCCATTCACTCGAAACTCTATCAGAATGAAATGCTTCCCGCCCCGCTGACTGCTTCCTTCACAATGCCAACTTGAAGGACTTAATTTGCACTTTATGCACATTCAGATACATTTTGTGGCATTCTCACTTCAGCAGTGTTTGCAGCAACATGTGTACGTTATTTAGATAGTGGCATAAAATATTTAAACAAGAGAAATACTTTTTATTGACGTCAAATGTGTTTTTATGCTGCTTCTGGCATAAAGCATAATTGACTCCAACAGTTCGTGTCTATCTGGACGTTGCAATATTTAATTTACTGTCGCCTACCTGGAAATAATTTACTGTCGCCGTCACTGAAAAATCCCAGGATTAAAAAGAAGCAAGCCACAAACATTGCCTAGCAAAAACGTAATACATTCTCAAACGGTGAAATCTGGTTTTCATTACGTTATTATTACGTTGTCGATAGGTATGAATGAAATGTAAGTGTGTTTGTCCCTGTGCAGCTCTCAGTGAAGTATTATCATGTCGTTCCTTGATCACGTAATCATATTTGATATGCAACACTTCGTGATTATTTAGCCTATGCCATGCTGACAGAGAAATAATCCTTCTGGTTACTGAAGCCGAGAAGTACATCTTTTAAGGAATTTGCACTAAATTCTTTGTCATTACTTTCTCGTTTCATAATGTGAAAGATGGATGGCAAATAATCCCTTATATTGTCATTTTAAAATCTCCTGTTCAAATTGCATGGCGGCTGCGGAGTATACATCGATGTTGTGGAGCCATGTCGGTGATCGATTATAATAATTTCAATTAATACCGAGGGTCAATATTTTATTTTAATGGTTGTTATTTTACTTTGCCCATTGCACATAATAGAGCATTGTGCATCTCGGAACTGATATAAACAATCCAACGTCTTTCCTAACCTTTGCTTTTGCATACATTCTTCAGCTCTGAAAACGATAATATTCAAAATGTTACACACAAGCCTTGGAGATCTACATCGTATACAGCCGTTGTCCGCCAGTCCACGTTTTTTTTAAATTTCTACTTACCTTCTTGGCGCAATCTTTCTTCTGAAGAGTAAAAAAAAATGATTTAAGTATGTGTCACGCATTGCTTGGTGATATATGCCAACGGAAGAAAACGTACTCAAATGTTAATAATTCACACGAACATAAAATATGATTATAGCCGCCAGCACATCCAAACTATCGACACTTCCCTTATGATGTGATGGTCACTAAATCACCCTTTTGATACACTCCAGATTAGATAGATTACAACCAATACATAGCTGCCTGGCATAAAACATGATATGTGCGTTGGAATTATTTTGTATAATACGAACTTCAAAAAGAAAAGGGACAATGTACCCCTGACACTTGTGGCGTTTGGGAAACAATGTTAGATTAATATCCAAAGATTGGATAAAATAGAATTAACTCTTGTGCAGCAAAACGCCGAGCGAAATAAAGAAGCATACAATGGCGATCGTGTTTTCTCTGATGAAGTTGCCATAGTAGTTTCTCCTGTGCAATATTGCTGTATGCATATAGCTGACAGAACATGGGAGGAAATATGCACTGCATGCATACACCAAGCATATATGACTCGGTAGGTAGTAACTGAAGACTAAACCTGAACACAGACATTGAAGGGAATCTATGAAAATCCAAGTTCAAAGTGAGATATTCGTGTTTGTAAAGTCGCAGTCAGAGAAAATTGCATCGGTATAATTAAACCCACTGAATGAAGTTTCGAAATAAAAATACAAAATGTTATCTCATTTGAATCTAATGCTGGTAAGTTCAAGATGCATTCTGCGAAATTAATAGAACGTTGGCCTGTTGAAATTCGTAGCCAAAGTTCACGTTAAATGAAACGATAAAACAGTTCCGGTAAAGCACCATCGAAGAGCAGTCGTGAAAGTTATGACCGGCTAATTGTCCTCTAAATTTGACAATGTTTATAGTTATCTGAAAATGCCATTGGTAGAGCGTTGAAAACGAGAGGGATCGGAAGTACTAGATCGAGCCATGTAAAGTGCCAATTATAAGACACAGTCTTATGTGATTGTAATTACTATTCCCTTACATGTAGGGTTACCGGATTCATCGAGCTAAGATTAAAGGTGCGGCCGTCCTCAAACATGGCCGCTCTTGATGAATATATTTTCAGATAAATATTCTATTTTAGGATGTTTATAATTATTTTCGTGTATAATGTGAATAGTGATACCTGAAGATGTGAAGCTGAAATGTATGCGTGGTTCTTAAGATTGATGCATAACTGCTAGGACGGATGCTTTGTGGTGGCAAAAGTCCATGGGTCAAAAGGCATGATCCCAGACAGCATAAAGTAACCGCAGACTGATAAGATACGTCAGGGTAATTCAGGTTTGTTCACATAGGAACATGTAAATAACACCAATGCAAATTGATCGTGATATAGCCACCCACGCAGCAGACACAAAACAGTTTAGCTCGATCCTTTTCCAGTTTGATATATTTTTCAAATATTATTATTTTTTTAAATCTAGGTTTCCCTGTTAAACCTAACAATTATTCCCCATGTCTAATTTCTAAGAAATGTTGATGAGTTGGTTACGTGAAATGCTCCATTCATTCTTTTTAAGGTGTTGGGGAGGAATATCCAGACTAAACCGAGCGGCCATTTGATCTCTGCAGTTCCAAACTACGTCTTTTTTACTGAAATAATGATATTTTCAAGAGAAGCCGGCTTTTGTCATAGTTGGTTATTGGTCGCATGTGGAAGTTTTGGAAGACTTTGCCAGCTTTTGGCTGCACATTCGTGAGAGCCTCGTTGACTTCAGAGGGGGGAAATCGTACATTAGCCGGAACTCTTGAGAATGTCCAAGACAAAAGTCAGTGCATTGACTATTTGAGCAGTACACTCAAATAAATTTATGAATTCGATGGTAAACCCCTATATCAAATAGTCTCGTAATCAGACATTTTCTGAGATAGACCGATCATATCTATGAAGAAAAAAAGCGTTCAAAGCAGAAGCGGGTACAATTTGAATGTTGCCTCCAAACAATATAAAATGTAAACATAATATGACCTCAGCTAATCAAAACGGAAGGAATGACATAGTTCCGTACACTTCAATACATAATTTTGTTTTCACATTCTGATAAAGTTGCACAGAAGCAAGTTCTCTTCCGATAGCCTCACTGGTTAACTGATTTTACTCACCTAAATCTCTGAGAATGTCCTTCAATTTATTGATATCTGCAAAGAGGAATTGACGACGTATGTGCTTAATTTAATCTGTTCGTTTTTACTGGTCTGCATTTTTATTAACAATCTGTGATGTTCGACCGTTCTATCTATATAGTATTGAAAATAGAGGAATTAATAGAAATAGTTTTCTTTTCCCTCGGGATGCCAAGAACGTTTTGACAACTATATGAAATGGCAAAAAAATAACAATGACCATCGCATGGACTTAAATAGCAAAATGATGAACTTGATAGAAGATAAGTGGTTCAACTGCGAACATAGAATTAATAATTCTAGGAGATACAAGAATCAAATACTTTTTTTTTGCAAAAATAGTGTGAAGTGCAGATAATGTTCATGGACTAATGCCGCGGGAGGACGTAAGCACGTCTTCATTCTGACAGTTTGAACAATAATCTTGTTCGATAATCTCCAGGCAACTCTACCAATGTAGTCCCTGTACGGCTCCCCACAAGTAAGGTTACCTCAGCTCTGCCTGTCTTAGATAAAACTTGGAGAAACAGATGACCCTCACAATCCACTAGTTTTTGAACATCTTGAAAGAAACCGATTACCTGGGGGTAAACCCGTGCGAATTTAGGGAGTACTTGCTTATCCAGTCAGATCGCACGTGGGACGGTAATTAATATTGGTCGCTGAGAGTGTGAACAGCAAAATCCCTGTCTGCGCCTTATTCCATAATGAAGATGCCGTGCTGCACCCTGTCTCATCATTTGAATTAAAATCCCGGTCGTGTTACTTAGATGTGATTTGCATCCTGCATGTCACACCAAATTTGTACTCAGCACAGTCGTTCAAATACGGAACATAATGTGACTAAGGGTTTTGTTTTAAACCTGAGGCAAGTTATTGATCACATGCATAACTGGACTACTGGAAACAGGAACCGAGAAATTATTCCGACAATCAGCAAGATCGTGGCTAATCATGATCCAGCTCATCTAATTCAGTGCCATACTTTCATATCCATTTTTAATATCTAATTCATTGATTGAGCTCTTCAACCGACTTTGACACGTCCAGCCAAAGTAGTTTATATAACGCTTTCACGGGAAGTCAGCCAGAGATTGCGGTGCTGAAGTGTTCATCCAAGTGGTAAATTCAGTTCAATTTATTCTAATTTAAATAGAATTCAACGCTCATGGAGAGAAAGATAGACGCAATACCACGAGATATTATAGCTTTGGTCTAAAATCGAAAAGGGTTTATCAAAAAAAATCAACCGACTATTTTACACTACGCCGGCATTCCTTCAGGTGAACTAATTGAAAATAATCAACAAATTGTATTCGAAAGTATTACGACTGGCGGGACAGCAAATACATGTATAATGCCAAAATAATAGCAGAAATTGCAATGTAACGAGCGAAAATGAGCAAAGGGATATTTTTTGGGGCGCAGGGCGCTTCGGTGGTCAGGACGTCGTTTCCAGCCCGGTCAAATCGCACGGTCAAATCTGATATGCAGAGGAACACAATTGCACGATTCGGCCTCCAATAACCAGCCGTGATTCACAAAGGTTTCCAGCACATATTCCACCGTCGAAAGTCGAAAGTTCATAACTGCCTTTCACCATCTGATTATTTAAAAAAACAAAACAAAACATTAGCAACTGAGACTGGAATATATCCAATGCTAAATGTTCCACAAAGTAACAATGCAACAACAAGGCATTCGATTTGGTATCAATGGGCATCACTTCGAATCTCGATGGTCAGGGAGAAATATATTTAGCATCTATGATCTTCCGTTTAATTTTTGATTAAACTAAATAAAGTCAAAGACAAATATATTCGTCACATGCACCAACAGTGTACAATGTACAGTGAAACGAATTTGCCATGCAGCGATACACTTAAAAAAGAATACACAATACACAATTGAATTGAATTCTGTCTTTACTGTGTGTACTAGTCATGTCTCTACTATTTATTTCATTCCCCTTACATGTTTTTCCTCTACCTGCTAAATTTTTGTAAGGTGTCCTTGAGACTCTTGAAAGGCGCCCATAAATAACATTTATTATTATTATTACAAGCTTTGGACCCGATCCGGGAAAGGCTGCTCCAATCCATGCACGAACATTTGGACACACCAACAAAAAAAAGTCGGAATAACGGACACGCAGCCGACTCGGCCGCTGACCCGGCCTCTATCCCCGCGGGCCTCCAGCAATGGCTCCACCAACCCGCGCCACTCCACCGCCTACACACTTTAATGTTCATACCCCCTCCTTCCAGAATACCCACCACCCCCGTATCAGACATCGTCTCGGCCTCCGTCCACTCACATGCCACCATGACCGGGGTACTGATTGGGGATGATTTGCCATGATCACATTAAATGGCGGTGCGGGCTCGAAGGGCCGAATAGCCTACTCCTGCACCTATTGTTTATAGTCTATTGTCTATTGTCTCTCATATATTGGACGACAGCTCGTAAATTTCTACCAGGGCTCCCGTAATCTCCTCGAGTTTGCCTCAATGTCCTCGGATATATCTGATCAGGCCCTGGAGATTTGACTACATTCATACACGATAGTACATCTTCGACGGTAATACCCACTGCTCTCAAGAGACTTCAATTGACTGCCGCAAATTCCTCCATCCTGCTGTCTTTCTCCTCGGTAAATGCAGAGCAGAAATACTCATTGAGGGCGTTGCCCATCTCCTGTGGCTGCACACAGAGGTGACCCGCTTTGATTCCTGGGAGGTCCCACTCTCTCTCTAGATATCATTTTCCCCTTTATGTATTTATAAAATCTAAAAGGATGTAATTTGTACCCTACAACCAGGCTACTGTTCGGAGGCCTGTATATATCTCCCATCGTGGTATTTTTACCCTTGCTCAACCCACAAGGCTTCGACACTTGCTGGCCCTGTCGCCTGTTGACAAGGCTTGAATTGCATTCCTTACCAGCAGAGACACTCCACACCATTTGCCAACATGCCTATAGCCTTTATAGGATGCAATAGCTCAATCGATAGATTGGTTAGTTGACATAATTCTAAACATATCCGTCATCTTTATATCGTATAATTTCGAAATGATGTGTATCCCTGCGTGCCCATTTCTCAGCTCTGATTTAGATACAATTTAGTATCGACCAATTTCTGATTCCGCTATAAGCTCATCCATCTGATCTAGACACAAATGTATTCGGTATAACCCAGCACCTGCAGTTCCTTTCTACTCATCCACATTATTCCGTTTATAGCGTGCATTGAAAATTAACACATTTAGTTCAGTAGTCCCCTCCACTCTTCTCAATTTTTTTGCCAATTTAGCTGACTATACACTCTTATGGGAATTTCTGGGCACACACTCTCGTAATGTATATCCGCAAGATATATCATGCTTAAGGTATATCGCACATGATCATCTTTCCATTAGACTGTCACATCAGTTGTGTTTGGTTATAGTTTTCTTCTCACAGAAACGTTTACCTACAAGATTGCTATCGGAAAAATACTTCAATCATTGTTCTAAAATACAGATCAGGCGGAAGAGGACTGGTATTCTGGAATGCACTTTCCCTGTTGCCAGCAGTCGGACTGCGAGGGAATGAAACGATAAAAGCAATTGACGGTAAGAGAATTAGCAATATACTGCTGTCAGAGATTCACGAAGAGGTAACACCAATAATGTGAATGGTTTGATCAAAGAGACAATATAACTTCTGTAACTCACCATTAGCTACAGACTGTCCATTTCGCTCTGTGTTGAAAAGGGTGAAACAAATCAAATTATTTATTTTCTGGTAGTTTTAAGACGATAAATAAGATATCGACAGCAATATTTTCCTCTCGTTTACCTTTCTGACACTGCCATAACTCTACTTCCGGATGAAGCATAAATGAATATAATCACCACAATCGTAGCTGCGAACGTTTCAAGGTTTGAATGTTTCAAGGTCAGTTTATTATCACACGTACCAATTAAGGTAGAGTGAAATTCAGACTGTGATTGGTCAGTCATACCAATAAAGAACAACAAGACACCCAAATATATTTTTAACATGGACATCCACCACAGCGACTCCCCCACATTCCTTACTGTGATGGAAGGCAAAAAAAGAGTTAAATCTCCTCCACTTCTTTGTTCTCCCGCGGTCGGGGCCCTCGGACCTTCCGTTGACGGAGCGATCTTGGCTCCCGCAACCAGAGGTCGAGCCCTCAGCATCGGGGGATCAAGCTACCTCATCGGGCGGATCACAGCTCCCCGCGCCGGTTGCTAGGACTCCCCGAGTCGGGGCTTGTCGAACCTCCTGCGGCTTGGAGCTTCTAGAAATCAGTCACTGCCCGAGACCGCGAGCTCTTCGGTGATCATATACTTGGGGAAATTGATCGATTAATTAGGCAGAAATAATGTGCTCGTTATTTTATGAAATGAGAATTCACAATACCACGTCTGTTCGGGCGTATATTACGTTTTCAGTCTATTGGACCATCGGGTGTAGAATGTGCGGAAATTAATTTAATCCCAATGTGTTAGCGTTCGCGCCCGTTGTAATTTAGAGACCTGTTGCGCACGTTGCGGCTACTCATCATCAGGCATTCAAGATGGAAAGTGTTGCAAATGTCATTCCAAGCCAGTGATGCGGATACGCAAATTAATAGAAAAGATTTATAGAGCAATTGGATTTAAACATCATGAAGGTTTAACCGGGAAACAATTTTTAAAAAGTGTTTAAGAAGTAACTGCAGATGCTGGAAAATCGAAGGTAGACAAAAATGCTGGAAAAACTCAGCGGGTGCAGCAGCATCTAAGTGTTTGGCCAAGATATCGCCCCGACCATTCTGGTTGAAAATTACATAAAATGGTGCGTAAAAAAAATGGGTGTACGCGTTGTGATAAAGCGATCAGACTGAAAAATGTCCACTGTGCAATGGAGATGTGAAATAATTTGGCAAAGAAAAAAAAACATAAGTGCGCTGCCTTTTTCTGTAATTGTTAGTTTATCATGCCGTGATTTTCAATAAAATAATTAGCGAAAGGATTCGCTCGCAAGATGTCAGTGTAATCACTGTTATGATCCCAAAGCTATTTGAATGTTCAATATTAATCAGCCAGTGGTATTGCATTGAAATTTGTCAGTGGAATAAATGAAAAATCGCAATGGAATACGACGGATTATCAAATACAGCATTATGTGTGGAATTCATGGGCATGAAATAATTGGAGGCCTCAATGTCACGTCTCCCAGGCAAAATAGTGCAAGAAGTAGGAAAAAACGAAAGACGCATTTATTCGGGTTTTCATCCTCGAGCGCTTGTTTTAGTTAACGTTCCATTGGCTTATATATTCTTGACTCCAATGTGATATGAAGGATGCAGTATGTGTCCCTGGGGCAGCTTTCCGCCGTTTCTACAAATTCGTACGTTAAGTTTTATCCGGGTTGACAAAGTTCATGCGCGGGTTTTGATGTCAGTGGCCAAAACTGTTCGGCATCATTCCTTTTTCAGTTGCATGCATAATCTGTGCCGCAAGGTAATAATTCGTAGCTGAGTAAATAATAGTAAATCCGATTAAACAATTGCGGAAATTTTGAATAGTAAGTTTTGCTGAGAGTTTAAGTTTATAATTGTCACGTACAGTTTACGGTGAAAAATTCCGCTTTGTCTGCTATCTAACCACGTAATACAATATAGTACATGGAAATATTCAAGAAAAAATAAAATGCATTTGGTAGAGTAAATGGAAAGGCACGGAGTACATGAAATACCTCACTGCATTGTAGCGCACCAGTTTCAGAAACAAGGTGCACTCCGCAATGAGAAATATTGAATTGGACAGTACCCCAGCATATAGTAGGGCCATTTAGAAGACCGACCGCAGACGGGAAGAAGTTTTTCCTGAGTCTGGTTTTGTGCGCTTTTAATCTTCTGTATCTCCTGTCCGACCGTGACGGAGATAAAAAGGGAAAGATTGTGGTGGTGTAAGTATTGATTACGTTGGCTACTTTCTCAATGTAGCGGGATTTGTAGATGGAGTCCGTGGTGAGGAGCCCGGTCGTGGGTTGACTGGGCTACATCCACAGCTCTTTCCAATTGCTTGTGGGCTTGGGCAGAACTATTCCCAAAACAAGCTGTGAGGCAATATGTATGGTTTACATGATGTGTACTAGTTTGAAGAAGACATTCCTAAATTATTCAGTCTACTGAGAAAGTAAAGGCATTGGACGCTATATCGTTGGCAATAATTAGGTCAAGGGATATGAAGCTCTGAAATATGTCCACTTTCTAAATATTGGTATTGATTTTAGCATGTACTCCGCCACGCTTCCTGTACTTGAGAACGAGCATCATATTTGCTGACGTTGAGAGAGATGCTATTGTCCATTCAATAGTCAATAGTCAATAGTCAATAGTCAATTTAATTGTCATTTGGACCCCTGGAGGTCCAAACGAAATGCCGTTTCTGCAGCCATACATTACACACAAATAGACCCCAGACACAACATAATTTACATTTTACATATCCATCACATTGCTGTGATGGCCAAAAAAAACGTATCCAATTGCCAGGTCAAAGTCAAAGCCCCCGGCTGGCGATGGCGAAGCGCGGCCATTAAAGCCATAGGTCGCCACGGGGTCTTTTCTAAGCCCCCGGCGTGCGATCGCAGAGTCCCGCGCGCCATTGTGTATTGAGCTTTCGACCCCGCAAGCGGGAGAAGTCACCGTTGCGAGAGCCCTAGCGGTCTCCCTCCAGGGACCCGCGGGCTCCCGGTGCCGCCGTCCGCAGACACGCTTCCTGCAACAGCAGCACAGCGGCAGCGGCAGCAGCAGCAGCAGCGCTCCACCAGCACCCGCTCTGGGCTCGGTCAGCTCCGCGACGGTGAGGTGAGTCGGCACCAGAGTCCCCGGCTTCTTCTGTGTTGGAGCCGCTCCTCGTTGCAGCCCCAACGACAACTGAGACCCGACAAGAAAAGGTCGGGTCTCCAGTGCAGAGAGAGATTTGTCCCCTCCCTCCCACCCCCCCCCCCCCCCCCCCCCCCCCCCACCCCCCCCCCCCCCCCCACACACACACACACACACACACACACACCCCAACAATAATAACAAAAACTACATATAAACATAGACAAAAAATAATAAAAACGCGGACAGGCTGCAGAGGCCGCTGCCAGAGTCGCGCCGCCTACCGGATTCACCAACTAACTATATTCTCAATCTCATTCATGCACTCCGATCTCGTAATATTTCGTGCTCCAGGCCCACCATAGTGGTGACATCTGCAAACCGATTTGGTCGTGAAGTCGTCAGTATATATGGCGCATTGTATTGTCTGAGAACGCATCCTCGAGTGTGTAGATTTGTGCGCGCGCATGTCTGCGTATGTGTGCGTTTGTTTTACGACTTGGCACTGCATAGCTTCGGAGTTACCTGTATTCTTTAGAGCCGCCCTCATCTTTTTCATTTCTGAAACGTGCATAATAATGAATATTTACGTCGCATTTCTCAGTTTAATATAACCTGAGGTGTAACTACTGCAAGGCAGTATAATAGTTTGCTTATTATTCGAACAATCTTTTGTTTCCATGTTCGCATCATACTGGGCTAGTTTGTTATTGAACGGACAAACGGCTAAACAGCAAAATGGCTACCTGGATGAAGCATGGTACCCTTAAGATTGTTAGCATACTAATATCCTGTTCTGACTTAACTCCCCGGAAGCATCTAGGAGCGTTTCACACAGCTGTCTCACATTACATTTTTCGGACGAATTATTGCATCGCAAACCATTAGTTGTGACTTCAGGACTTTTTTGTTCTGAGTTACCAAACAGCATTTTGCGTTTGAGGAAAATCAATGGATATGTAGAATTACATTAAAGCACAGACAATTTGTCATTAATCAATAGACAAGAAACGTACAACATTGTTGGGGTGGAAGATTGCAACCTTCACGTGGTCCACCCTGTTTCGACTGATGTAATCAACTCGACGTGCTCAAACGGAAGATCAAATAGAGCAAGATGTCCTACAACTTTAGGCTGTGCACGCCACACGAAAGAAGAGAAGTACAACATCGTTGTTACTCGCATGACATTGTACAATAAAATTGTGATTTCTAAATGTACAGTCATTTGTTAAGTTGTTCTACACGTATTCATGGTTTGCATTTAAATGTCGTCGAGGATATCATTATGTTTGTCAGCGGAATTTTCCCGAAATGTGTTTCCTTTACATCCACGACACTCTCAGTGTTTTATTTATATTTTTCTGGATCCTGAAACCATGAGACTCGGTTGATTTACCATTGGTCACGCTGAAATTGCGCAGAACTGTTATTATTCCCAGATATATATGTCAAATATGTTTCTGCCATAATGACCACAAAATGTTTTGCCAAACCTTGATCTGTTATTATTCCGTGTGGATTAATATATTCAAAACCCATACACGAACAACGCCCAATTCTTACGCGGCTTTTATATATACGGCATATGTGCAATGTCTGAACGCCCAGACAGAAGAAACAATTAAGATGAATTCGCCTTGATCTTACTTACCTTCCCGACAATGTTTTAAAAGTTCTCCTGTAAACCAATTTTCAAAGAATAAGACACAGGATTTAAATCACGATACTTATTATGAATGTGTGCTTGCGTATTGCAACTCATGGTACTATGATCCTTCACGAATCAGTTTACAATGGCGTAGGAATTATCACATTGTGGCTCAAACGTTTCTGATATTTCCGCGCCCCCCCCCTCCCCCCCCCCCCCTTATTTGGTGATCGGGATGTAAACCAACTGACCCCATCGTATATATCCACTCTATTTCAAGCAGTTTTTGTTAAATTGTAGGTTTACATTACAACCAAAGAATTACGTTGACAGCGACTTGTGTGCCTACTCTGTCGAGACTAGGCAACAATATCGCGCGTTACTCTTAAAATCTACCCATACATTCAAATTAATGCTGCCATTGGATCGTGGGTAATTACGAGGAAGCGCCAGAAAACGCAGTTATATCGCGTAAGCTCACATGTGATATTACAGAAGCGGTACTTTATTTGCAATAGCTCCAACGATGGATTGATTATTTGATCCAATTTGAACAATATTCCTTATCTTTATCGTTTAATCTTCGCGCCAATACGTATATGTCGTCGTTGAGGACACGGAAATAATCAATGTCAGGTAAATCGCTCTCTTCCCCACCTGCTTTTTTTAAAGCATAGGTCAGTTCTTCAATGTCTATGACGAAAAAACAATGAACAGTTGAATATCCCAATAACAACATCTTTAAGTTGGCAGGAGCAGAAGCAGAAGCAGAAGCAACATCGGTTACACATTTAAATACAACGTTTGTTCTAATTGGCGTACGTTTGAAATACTATTGGAGAGTGAACAGATAACTGTCAATCATTAGTCCATGTGTAGGAAAGAACTGAAGATGCTGGTATAAACCGAACACAAAAAGCTGGAGTAACTCAGCTGGACAAGCAGTGCCTCTGGAGAGAACGAATGGGTGACGTTTCGAATCGAGACAAAGAAGGGTCTCGACACGAAACGTCACCCAATCATTCTCTCCAGAGATGCTGCGTGTCCCTCTGAGTTACTCGAGCTTTTTGTGCCTATCCATAAGTTCATCATTCACAATCACCACGGTACACGATGCCTGGAATTCACACCTCTGTTCGCACTTAACAACCGGAAGGAAAGCGTATCATGATACCGCTTTTGACTCAATACCGCTTGTCAGTGTGCATCTAAGAATTGTTTAAAAACTACAAAGGAAATAATTTTGCAGATTCCTATACCGCTGGCCAAAAGGTAGCATGTATGAACTGTGCAAATTAGAAACGAACATATATAACCCTAACCTGGTAAACCATATATAACCCTAACCAGTCAGCAGCAAAACAAATATGATCTCGTGACTTAAGCCGGTTGTAGCAGTTGCTGGTCACCCATTCACAACGAGACGCTATTCTTTAACTATTTGCGATGAAGTCAAAGTCCACATATCATGTCCATTTATTTCGCCCTGTTCAATGTTTAATCTGATCGGTCGAACCATTCAAGGTTCGATGATAATGAATCAATTCCTAGATAATGTTCAGATAATCATATCTATATACTTTTAAAACTCTGTGTGTGTGGGTGTGTGTGCGTGTGCGTGTGCGTGTGCGTGTGCGTGTGTGTGTGTGTGCGCGCGCGCGCGTGTGTGTGTGTGTGTATCCTTTTGCATGTGAAACGTATCTGCTCGAAAACCAGACGCATAAACGCGGAGATTTTTACATATTTCGGTAGGGATTGAACTTATGATTTCAGAAATCCACTCCACTCTAAATTTGGTCAATTATTTCCCCAGATTTTGAATAAAGGTGTTCACAAAACTCACTTTAAAAACAATAATCGCCGCATGTCAGCTGCTGACGTCACAATGCCCACATGCCCACCAATCGAGGCCCACCTGCCTCCTGACCCCGCCCCCACCTCGGTGGATTAATGCAACTGCTGTCAACGCGTATGCGCAGTTTTCCACGAGTCAGGTTACGCCCCCACCCCCCTCCCTTTATTCAAAATGCGCAGAAAGAACGAGTGTTCTGCAGATCTGGTGGTCACCGCCGATCGCTCACAGCCGCCCGCTCGCTCACCACCGCCCGGTCACCGGAGGCCACCGGCTTCGTCTGAATCATCTCCGTTTTCCCCGCCCGATGGTAGAACATAGCGGCGGCGGCCGTTATCGTCGCGCGGGGCACGTGATGAGAAGGTGGCCCTCGCGGCCATTACTCCCTCTGGGAAACCTGCCCCGGGCGCAGCGAGTTAAACCACGCCCCTCCCTCATTCCCGCTGCAAACCGAACTCGCTGCCTGTCGCGCCGCTCGCAAGTCCTTTGGAAAAAAAACCTGCGAACGGGAAACGAGCATTGAAAAAAACTTTGCGACCCCCCCCCCCCCCCCCCCTCACCTCCCCCTCCTCCCTCACTCTCCCTCTCTCTCTCTCTCCTCTCTCTCTCTCTCATTCTCTCTCTCCCCTTCTCTATCGGACCCCTTCCTTCTCCCCCCTCTCTTTTCTACGTCTCTCCCTCTGCCTCTCTCTCTCCCTCCCCCTCTCTCTCCCCCTCTCTATCTTTCTCTCTCCTCTCTCTCACTCTCTCCTCTCTCTCTCTCTCTCTCTCTCTCCCTCTCCCCCCCCCTCTGCACCTCTCTCTCTCTCTCTCCCTCTCTCTCCCCTCTCTCCCTCTCTCTCTCCCCTCTCCTCCTCTCTCTCTCCCCCTCTCTCTCCCTATCCCCCTCTCTCCCCCTATCTCTCTCTCTCTCTCCTCTCTCTCTCTATCTCTCCCCACTCTCTCTCCCCCTCTCTCTCCTTCTCTCCCTCTCCTTCTCCCCCTCTCTCTCCCCATCTCCCTCTCTCCCCCCTCCCACTACCTAACACTCTCTCCCTTTCCCTTTCTCCCCCTTCCCCCCCCCTATCCCCATCCCCGCATCTCCCCCGCATCTCCCCCTCCCTCTCGCCCGTCCCCTCCTCTACCCACCCCGTCTCCTTCCACAGCCCTCTCGCACACTCCCCCCTGTGTGTGTGTGGGGGTGGTTAGTACGCATGTGAAGCCGCAGCACCCGCTCCCACCCCGCAACTAGTAATAACTTAAAAATGTACCTGCTGATGTTTCAATAATCTGACTTTCTGCAAATGGAGCGATTAAATAGAGGATTAAATGGAGGAGTGAAACATTGTCTTTTATACCATCACTGAAGCATTCTGTGGATATGTATTTATTCATATTTGTGGAATTATTTTTTTTCTGCCACACGGCAATGATGCAGTCGCTAAAGTAAAGATAATGCATAAACTGCCATTAACCACCGCGAGGATGACTTTACAATGGTCGCAATCACAATCCACGGGAGATGTTCGCATGGATATTTGCCAAACACGGGCAGGTGGGACTGCCCAGAGTAGGTGAATGGATGACCAGAGGACATAAGTTTCAGGTGAAGGAGAAAAGATTGAATAGGAATCTGGGGGTTAACATCTGTAGACAAAGTGCGGTGGATGTATGGAACAAGCTGCCAGAGGAGATAGTTGAGGCAGGGAATCTCTCAACATTTTCTCACAGAGAGTGGTGAATCTATGGAATTCTCTGCCTCAGAGGGCGGTGGAGGAAGGTTCTCTGGATGCTTTCAAGAGAGAGCTAGATAGGGCTCTTAAAAATACCGGAGTCAGGGGATATGGGGAGAAGCAGGAACGGGGTACTGATTGGGGATGATCAGCCAAGATCACATAGAATGGCGGTGCAGGCTCGAAGGGCCAAATGGCCTACTCCCGCACCAATTGTCTATTGTCCATTGTCTATTAAGAAGCAGTTAGACAGTTACACGAATAGCACAGGTTTGAAGGGATATGGACCAAATTCTAGTAGATGGGACTAGTGTAGCAGGAATATGTTGGCTGGTGTGGGCAAGTTAGACCGAAGGGCCTGTTTCCACACTGTAGCGCTGCACGCATCTGTGACTCCATGACTTACGTATTCACTTGATGATATGTTCACGTAAATATATATTTGTTTCTTATATAACAGTGTAGAGTTTATATGATGTTAAAATAAGTCATAATTAATTAACCACAATACTCTAGCACTATAGAGCAGTATATTTTATGGATTTAATTCTGGTTTGTAACACTTTCTCATCTCTCTCAATGTTGCCTGGTATGAAGGCAGGTAAAGCGTATGTTATAATCTATTGGTCAACAGTTAGAATAGGAACACAGTAGGAAAGAAGCTGAATCAGTTGTTCGGAATGGTGGTGCTAGCACAATTTGATAGCGGAGAACACAATCACCCAAACTAGTCCCCACCATCCAGCCGGAGACTCATCCCCCAGTCTAATAATGTGTAATCCTGAAGCACATTCCCTCACACATACCAACAAACATCGATAATTCTGCAGTCCAACGCTATGGCACATTCTAACGTTAGTTTCTGTCCACAGTGGATTAGTGTCATAGATTAACGCTATATGAAATTAAATATAGTTCGGACGCCAATCTAATTCAAGCTAACATGGAAGATAGTTCTCCAAAGTGTCGTTAAAATTTGATAGAATAGGCAATCGTACTGGTTAAAACGATTCGTCAGTTTCCGTTCCACACCCACTACCCAGGACAGCTGCACGCCCTCTCCCCTGCAGAAACATACAAGCGGTTACCGACCCGCCCTCCTTAGGCAAGTACGCTGCAATTCGTTGCGAAACACTCCACTTTGAAACACAATAAGTATATCACCAATGAGTGTTCACACTGACATCCTATTTCATCCTCACCTTCGGCTTTGCAGATTCCTTTTTGTTCTAAATAAATAGTTAATAGTAACGTGAGTAATTAACGTTTACAATATTGGTTGGTGTGCGATATAATTAAATTCAGTTCGGTGACACGATTTTCTTGCGCTAATGTCTGCTTTACTTTCGCTTACCAGTTGTTCATTGTATGTTTCTAAAACTATTTGGCGCAACATTACCAATAAATAGCATCTGCAAGCACACACACACTCGCACACACACACACACACACACACACACACACACACACACACACACACACACACACACACACACACACACACACACACACACACACACACACACACACACACACACACACACACACACACACACACATACATACATACATACATACATACATACATACATACATACATACATACATACATACATACATACATACATACATACATACATACATACATACATGCAAGCACACATACACACATACATTCATACATATTCACGATCTATTAAAGATATAATCTCGATATATTAGAGATAGCGGGAGACTGATAGTATATTCTATCATATACCTCAGCTTGGTACGGATCAGTCAATACTACTGGTTTACCTATTGTCGGTGAATTTTCGCACAGAATAGCTCAGTGGTGCTGAAATTCTTCACGCTTACTTGATTGGCATGTTTCGGTTTTGTTCAGTGAAGTGGCGTTATTTTGTGATATATGCCGCTAACCATACCTCGTTAAGCTATTAATACTCGCAATATGGACATGATTAGATAGCATGTCCTGGTATGCTAAACATACAACATTTTTAAGGGGTTGGACAGGCTAGATGCAGGAAGATTGTTCCCGATGTTGGGGAGGTCCAGAACAAGGGGTCACAGTTTAAGGATAAGGATAACCATATAACCATATAACAATTACAGCACGGAAACAGGCCATCTCGGCCCTACAAGTCCGTGCCGAACAAATAAGGGGGAAATCTTTTCGGACCGAGATGAGGAAAACATTTTTCACACAGAGAGTTGTGAATCTCTGGAATTCTCTGCCACAGAAGATAGTTGAGGCCAGTTCATTGGCTATATTTAAGAGGGAGTTAGATGTGGCCCTTGTGGCTAAAGGGATCAGGGGGTGTGGAGAGAAGGCAGGTACAGGATACTGAGTTGGATGATCAGCCATGATCATATTGAATGGCGGTGCAGGCTCGAAGGGCCGAATGGCCTACTCCTGCACCTATTTTCTACGTTTCTATGGTTCTACGAGAGGCTATCCTACCCGGCACGCGTTCTCATTCAGTCTTCAAAGTTGCCTCATTATAGCTTAGGGGACTTGATACGTTCAATATTAATTTAGCATTGCCACTGCTATGAACTCAAATCAACAGATTTCTCCAAATGTGATTCAGTGATTAATTGTGTCCCATACCTGTATCCTTAAGATCATTTCTTAGTTGTTCCACTTCTTTAAAAAATAATGTAATAGCAACTGTCAATACCTCCACGATTTTGTGTCCATATGTTTTGGCAACTATGCACGCTTTATGCTAATAATCTGCACGATGGAATTGATCGCTTTGTGGCCATGTTTGCGGATTATACAAAGATACGTGAAGAGGCAGGTAATTTTAAAGGAGCTGGTAGTTTGCAAAATGAATTGGACAGGTTGGGAGCGTGGGTAAAGGAGTGGCAAATGGAATACAGCGTAGTAAAGAGTACGGTCATATAGTTTGGTAAGAATGAATAAAGCCCATAAGACCATAGGACCAAGAAGCGCAATTAGGCCATTTCGCCAATCAATCCAGCTCCGCCATTGAATTATTTTGATCTATTTTCCCTCTTAAGCCCATTCTCCTGCCTTCTCCCGTAATATTTGAGGACTTTGCTAATCAAGAACCTAATAATCTCCGCTTTAAATATACCGACTAACTTCGCCTCCATAGCAGTCAATGGTAATGAATTCCAACAATGCACCACTCTCTGTCTAAAGGAACCCATCCTCATCTCCATTGTAAATGTACTTCCTTTTAGTCCGAGTCCTCGTGCCATAGACTCTCCCACTAATGAAAACGTCACATTTACTCTTCCTGGGCCTTTCATGATGCGGTAGAATTCAATGAGTTGCCACGACATTCTGCTAAACGCCAGCGAGTAGACTAGCAACATCAAACGCTCCGCATACGTTAAACAATAATCCTCGGGATCATTCTCGTAAACATCAACTGGAGTCCCTAGATGATCAGCAAGGCCTTCCTCCGATATTGGGCCAAGTATTGTGCTCCCAATATTCCATCCGCGCCTTATGCAGCCACTGCCACACATCTTTGCATTTATATTCTGGACCGTTCGAAATTATTCCTAGCGTATGATTTGGCTTCCTTACCATAGGCTTAACCTGCAAATTAACCTTTTTGGGAATTCTCCACCAGCACTCCCAAGTTCATTTTGACCTCTGATTTCTGAATCCTTTCCCCATTGGGGGGAAACAGAACTACATCTCCATACACTTTACTACACGGTGTTTAATTTTTCACTTCTTTGCACACTTTCCCAACCTGCCTAAGCCCTTTTGCAGTCTCCTTGATTCCTCAGTACCACCTGCCCCTCCACGTGTGTTCGGTACGAACAAATCTGCCCACATCTCGAGTATCTGAGAAAAGATGAACTGAAGTTCAAGAGCGTCCAGAGGAGGTTTACATGAATGATCCCTACAGATGATTGAGTTGACGTATGAGGTGCGTTTGATTGCGTTGATCCTGTGCTAGGTGGCGGTTGAAAGGACATGGGGGATTTTAATTAACACTTATTATAAAAGTCCTGAAAAGAGTGGATGCGGAGGGGGTGCACCTATCAGTGGTATAGTCTAGGATCAGCAGAGCACGGTCACAGAATAAAACAACGTGCCTTCATAATAGATATGAGGTACATTTTATTTAGCCAGAGGGAGGTAAATCTGTGCAATTAATTATCACCTCCGGCTGTTGAGGTCATGTCATTTGGGGGGGGGGGGGGGGGGGGGGGGGGGGGGGGGTTTAAGTGAAGATTAACAACTTCTGGATTCGTATTTTAGAGTCATGGCTTGTTATCAAGTAACTAAACTATTATTATTCTCCATATTTATTTCAACTGATATTTGATTACGAGCGCCCAGGACTGACCGCTAGGCATTAAGTTGTTCATGGTTTATTTCCTGTAGCTAAATTTGTCGTGAATCAGCTTCGCAGTATTATGCGAAAGCATAAAACGGAAAATGCTCAATCAAAAAAGGGACATAAACGAATATTCGTGGAAATATCCGCGTTGCTGATTTTCGACATAATTTCGCACTGTTACCATGAATGTTTAAGACTGAACAAAATCAGCTAAACTGTGCGTCATAGATCCATACAGGACGGAAGCAGGCTCTTCACCCCAAGTCGTACATGCCGACCAAAATTGTCCAAATAAGCTAGCCCCGTTTTCCCACGCTTGGGCCATCCAAACTTCCATTACGCGCTTACATATCCAAGTAGCTTTTAAATAACGTGTCTCAACTACCATCTCTGGCATTTTGTTCCACATACCCGACACCCTCTCAGTGAAATGGATACCCCTTGATTTTCTTATTAAATCCTCTCACACCTCTCGTCCCACCTTAAACCTGTTAGTGATTACCATGCCCTGGACGGAAAGTCAATATGCATTCACCTTATGTATTGCCTTCATGATCTTATACACATCTATAACATCACCCCTCAGCTCCTGACCTCAATTGAAAAAATCCCTAGTCAACCCAATATTTCCCTATTGCTCAAGCTCGAGTCCTGACAATATCCAGGATCTGCACTCACTCTAGATTAATCGGAATTACTAGATATCGAGGAAAAACGAAGCATTATTTGTATGGATCTCCACATATTGTATTTTGTATATTTCGCCGGAATATATGAAGTACAGTGATAATAATTAAAAAATATATATATTGTTACGTTACCTATGTTTTTCGCAAATAGTTCGGCATCTGTGTATGAAAAAAAAACAGTCGTTCTCTCGACTCATCTGTTTTCTCGTGTTATGTTAATGACAAACTTTGTAGTAATCTCAGTAAATTTGGATAAATATAAGGCAGGCGTTTCGCCTGTGTCCAACATGGCATATCGGTCACGCTGCGGATGGATCTCCTGCCAATGCTGAATGGGTAGAACGTCGATGTCGCCAATGTTTCTTTAGGCGTCCACTGGATAAATAGCCCCAGCGTGAAAACTAATTGCAGTATATCGGTAATTGATTGGATAGTGAAGAAAAATATTTGGGGATATTGGAGGGACGGGATCATTGTAAAACAGGTTTTTTATTGACATGGAATTTGGTGGCCGAAGTATGGATTATTTACTGGTATTAATCGAAAATTCGCTTTCAGAAAATACTCATGTCCCTGTCTGACGAATAAATAATTTGAGTGTCGCTGGGGAAATGGTGTAAACGGTTTACAGCATAACCGATGAGGCAGCTTTGAGAGACTTGTGTTTTACTATGGTACTGGTGATTATTTTTTACGGCATAAATGATTTGTCGTGTAACACTTAACTGTATCTTACAGCAGAGCAAGAATACTATCGCCTCCAACATCAAGAAATGTTTTTTTATTTTTTCTAACTGTTCTATACTGGTAAATACCGTGCTTGTTTGCGGTGACATTTAATCAGGCCTGCTATTTTTCACTTCTGAGATTGTACACTTCATATATGTTTGTACCTGTCTGATATAATTACCCAAACAGGAACCATGATTACACATATTAAATGTGAATTATTATTAACGCTCTGAATTGTCTTCATGTTCTTTATGTTCAGTGGTATCGAGAAAAATGAGCAAAACTGAGCAAATAACTTTCGATTCGACGAAGCGTGAGCGACGCAGATAACCTGCTTGTCGGATCGTTTGATGGTAAGGGGAAATTAAAGGTCCAAAATATGCCACAGGTTTCTAAATGGCAAAGTGACCGTGCTGCATGATGATCATCAATAGTACAACGGTGGTAACTGAACTCTTTTTTTCCAAGGGAATCATATGCGTTATTTATAACTGCACCACTTCGTATATATCAAACTGATGTGGGGGTAGTGGGAGAAAGAAGGAGGGAAAAGTGGGAGAAGGCTTTCTCCCCCTTTCCCCACCCCTTCGCAGCTCTCCCAAAGCCCACTGTCTCCTCCTCTTCCTTTCTTCTTCCCGCCCACACCACCCCCACATCAGTCTGAAGAAGTGACTCGACCCGAAATGTCACCTATTCCTTCGCTCCATAGATGCTGCCTCACCCGCTAGGTTTCTCCAGCATGTTTATCTACCTTCCATTTTTCCAGCATCTGAAGTTCCTTCTTAAACATTCTGTGTGACATCGTCTGTTTGTGTTATGTCTGTACCGTTAAGGGACTAAATAAATATAGCTGCTCGGTACATCCGTTTCCATCAGTGTATATCGATGGTGTGATATCTACCGAATAAATGAATTGTGCACACGTTTGGTATGCAAATCGAATATAACTGAATAAAGAGTATTGATTTTCTGACACGTTACATAACTGAAACCATATGTTCAGCATTGTCCTTTGAAGAAGAACGGTCACCAATAAATCTATGAAAAATATATATCTCGAGCCGAACATTAAAAATTTGGAAAAGCCAATTAAATGTATGGCAATGTAATTGCCGTGCATTTGTAGAGCACGGTTGAATTATATTAATTGTTTGCTCTGTTTTAACTCAAATATAGAATATGAAATAAGTTAGCGATATTATGAGATGCGAAGATCACAAAACAGAAGAAGATAATCAGCCTCAGAAGTACATAAACAATACACATTAAATAATAAGTAGGGGTGCGTCAAATTTGAGCGTAAGCTAATGAGTGGAGGTTGAAGGTTTCTATAGATTTGTGTGTATAATAGCAATGGGGAAAACAAATGTTATCACGAAGAGTCCGTAGCAGGGGAAATTATAATGGGGAAATAAAACAGTAGCAGACAAATTAAATCACGCATTGTCTCACAATGCACTGCTTCGCATAAATAAGTAGTCCATACTGGTGAATAAGTGTTTAGTCAGGCATGGGGCGAACTGAAACTGCTATTGGTTTGAAGATGGTGTTAGTTTAATTCACAGAGAGGAAAGACGGTAAATCTCAGCGAATTGAAGAGTACACAAATAGTCACATTTCAATTTTCAATTGTCAAAGAAGAAACTGGCGTGCAAACGAATCTAGGGTCTCAGTAATTGGACTGGGGTTCAATTTTTAAAAGTGGTTTACAATCGCTTCCTTGTGAATGTCAAAATGCAAATATTAGGATGCCTTCAGCACTGTATTCTGATTAGATCCAGGTGATTACCTTTGCGATGAAGCTGATCTTCAAGTCCTATTAACATAAGCAACGAAGTGTTAATAGTTCACGGCAAAAACATACAGGCTCAAAAAACAAAGCATAGAACAAATGCACAACCTACCTTCTTGACATAATTGGAACTTCATCTCTGATGGAAACAACAGTGATCATATCAAGATCAACAGGAGATATTTATACTGTTATCGCTGCCTTTCCGTAACTGTATCACATTGTATCAATTATACATATTTTAATCAATCATCCGGGATGTGTTATGGCGAACATTACCACTTATTGATCAATCGCATTTGTCGAATACATCGCCATATTTTGAAACGCAAGAGAATTATTGGTAACCCTGCTTCTTCGGAGTACACTCGTGATGAAGTCTTGAAGTTACATCCTGCGAACATTTTAACGAGTATATGAACAGCCGTTACTGCGTACTTTTTAATGTGCTTTTGAGGTGGTGTTATCAGCAGAAATGTGTCACTGGATACATGTGTTAAAGACAACGATTCTGGATTTCAGATGTATAAGAAAGAACTGCAGATGCTGGAGAAATCGAAGGTAGACAAAAAATGCTGGAGAAATTCAGCGGGTGAGGCAGCATCTATGGAGCGAAGGAATAGGCGAAGTTTCATGTCCAGACCCTTCTTCAGACTGATGTCGTGGGGGGGGGGGCGGAAAATACGAAAGCAGAGGCGGAGACAGTAGGCTGTTGGGAGAGCTGGGAAGGGAAATGATGGACAAAGCAAGGACTACCTAAAATTGGAGAAGTCAATGATCATACCGCTGGGTGGTAAACTACCCAAGCCAAATACAAGGTGCTGTTCCTCCTATTTGCGGAGGGCCTCACTCTGGCCTTGGAGGAGGCCCAGGACAGAAAGGTCGGATTTGGAATGGGAGGGGGAGTTGAAGTGCTCAGCCACCGGGAGATCAGGTTGATTGTTGCGAACTGAGCAGAGGCGTTGGGCGAAGCGATCGCCAAACCTGCGCTTGGTCTCGCCGCAGTTGACACCTGGAACAGCGGATGCAGTAGATGAGGTTGGGGAAGGTGCAGGTGAAACTCTGCCTCACCTGGAAAGACTGCTTGGGTCCTTGGACCTCTCCCTACCGTTTCTAGACCTCACCATCTCCATCGCAGGTAACAGACTACCGACCGCATCTGTACCCATGATGAGGTGTTCAAAACCAGTTGCGAACTCGTGGTAATCGGTTAGAAACTGTCACGAAGCAAAATGCGCTGTACTTTTTGGGGGGAATCTCCAACAACAAAAAAGTACGATTCTACTGCTTATTAGCCTCCCCGTCTCTAAAAAAATCATAGATATCTACTACATCCGGTTACCACTTCTCCTCTAACAAGGTTGACATTACCAACTCTAATTTTTCCACACGAAGCTGGACATAATAGTTTAGTTCTGTTTGCGTGCAAAGTGTTGATTTTTCCGAGTTCCATATTTTAAATAACATTTCTTTTTTTTCAGAAATGGGATGGGCTTTTTTTTTCAAACTATCTACTATACTTGCCTATGTCCTGAAACGCCTTCATTAAAATATTACGCTAAAGCGGCAGTCGTCAGGAAACCAAGGCTCGTTCTTGTGCGCCAGTTATGGGTATTGGTTAGTGGAGTTGCACACTCGCAATGCATGTTGCGTGAAGGGCGTCTAGTTTTGCCCATACACGCAGCTGCAGAGTCAACTTCTTTAAGCAGCAAGATTATCCCCTGGGTCGGAAGCTGTTGTTGAATGGTATAATTGTAAACAGAATGAATTCGAACGTCCATCCCTCCTGCACTTCCGTGATACCATCATAGCACCCAGGTCTATTTGCTTTATTAATACCTCGGCGAGATAACAACACATTACGAAGTATGTCGGAGATCAATGGCAGCAATTTCTTCGCTCATTTTTGCTTTGATTTATTGGTGAAGTCTGGTCCATGTGGCAGAATGTGTCCAATGTTTCTGCCTTTCTCAGAACTCCAGCAAAGTCAACTAAAAATGTCTCATTCGGTTGCGAACTTCATTCTTTTTTTGAAACACTAATACCGCCTTGTGATAATTGCCTCATACACTATCTGATTACTTCTCACCTGCGCACCCCACATAAATAGTTCTAGACTACGACATTTAGCCTCACTAATTTTATCGATAAATATGCCGTGGTCAAATGATCGTTTAACACATTGACGAGAACTACACACAACTCCCTCGGCATTTCAACAATATCTCTACATGAACTTCAGTTTCATTTTCTCCATCATAGAAATTCCCGACCATAGAAAATATACGTATGTATATTTATTTAGTTGTTATGTCATTATAAGCAGTGCGGATATGTTTCAATGAATGCCATATGCATAACCACATGTGGCACATTGCACTTTTCTTTAATAATAAAATATTGCAATATTATACTCTGTGCAGACTTTCCTTTTTGCTGGATGACGGTGCAACGTAAATTCATCTCCACTTGATACGAAGGAATTGGTTTAATACTCACCTGAATCTTGAAGTGTATGTTTCAAATTAACCAAATCTAAAAATAGAGAAAACGTTACAGGTGTCGGTGGCTGGATGTTCGGTTTATTACTGAGCTGCAAAGCTTGTTGTTATATTGCCGATTCCTGTTATCGTCGGCATTTTACGGGATAGTGTCATAGTATTAAATATAACGCCTTTTGGAATCAAATAACCAGGCATGGCATTATATGGGAAATTGGTTGAAGAGGACATTTGGTGCACGCATTAAATCCCGAGATTCTTGGCAGTTTCCAGGTCTTGGTCTGGCTGAGGTCCTCTTGTTCTATAATTTTGTGGGTACTAGCTATGGTGATTGTATTTCTTCCAAGCTGAACTTCAAAGGAATGCAACGAGGGTGAATAGGTTCGGCCATTTACCTGTGTGATTTAGAGAATGTAATCTACCAGATTGTCGCATAAAGAAAAAACACGCATCAGGGCATGAAGGTCATGCTCACCATATAATTGACTGGTTGATTTTCCACCAAGGGGGATGCAATTGTTAAACAATAAATTTGCCAAGATACCAGAAATGAATCTCAGTTACATACATCAATTAGAATTTAAATCCTGATGTCGGCATATAACGGTTGAAGCCGAACATGTGCACCAGCACCAACAGAATGGTTCAATAAAATGATAGATTCTAACCACTGTTTTCATCTGATGCGTGCAGCACACCAATTGCTGATGTGGGTATGTTTTTCAATCGATTTGAAAAATAAACATATATATTTTGTGGTGTTGCACAACTTGGGAGAAAACGTGTTGGGCTTCTATCACCCGGCAACTCTCCATAATATGTACTATTGCGGTCTTTAAATATTTGCCATTGCATCCCCACTGTCAACCCTTAAGTATAATCTGCCAGACTATCCTAGCCAATTCCAGTTTCATACCTTCAATGTCTCCTTTATTCAGGTTCAGGTCCCTAGTCTCTGTATTAACCGAGACACTTCTCCATCCTAATGCAGAATTCCACAATATTATGATCACTGTTGCCCATGAGGCCTTGTATAACGACCCATGGGGCGTGCACAACAGTAATTCTTAATTCACTTCATACGATACGATAAGATACGATAAAAGCTACACAAAAATATGAAATTAAAAGTGAAAACAAAAAGAAAAAGACAAGAGACTGTTGGCTGGTTGCCGTGTGCAAAATGCCTTCACCGGAACAAACGAACAGAAGCAAACACAGACTTATCCCCTCGGCAGAGGATTCTAAACTAGAGTTTAGATATATAATCGCCTTACTTCATCCCGATTGCACAAACCGTCATAACCGTTCACCGATGTTGCTCATCAGACACCACGCTATCTTTTTCCTCTAATAATTCCTTTTAGTACCAAAACCTTATAACGAGGACAATAGGCTGCTCCAACAATAGGCGTCGCGAACGTGATGAAATTATCTGCAGTCCCACCAGTTTTGATTGGGGCAATAATGAGAACACCAGGAGAATGAGCTACACTGCCTGTCCGTGTCGCATCACTGGTGTAACAAAGTATTTGCATTAATTCCAAATGGCGTGTATCATTACATTTCACTATTATTTGGATTGTTGAGTGAAAATTAGATTGTGTTTATAGTGAATGAATAAGCTGTGAGATTCAGCATACAGCATGCTCGTTGACAACGTATGAGTTTATTTTGAATTCATTTAAAATAATTAAACGCAAAAGTATACTTGTTTGTTGAATTGATTCTTTAGATTGTACACTTTGGAGAAATAGCGCGAAAACCCGCCGTTCGGCCCAATGAGTCCGCGCAGAACAGCCATCACCCGTACACTGACACTATCCTACGCACGAGGGACCATTTACAATTTTGCCAAAGCCAATCAATCTATAAAACCGTACAATTTGGATTATGGGTAAAAACGGGAGCAACCGGATAACACCTACGTGGTCATAGAGAGAACGTATAGACTCTGAACAGGCACCACCCTAAGTCAGGATCGAACGCGTGTCCCTGGCGCTGGATATATTTTAGTTATTTTATCAATGCGCCGCCATTGCGTTCCTTACGCAGTCTTCAATTGTTTGGTAGTTAGAGAGCGCGGGATATGTAATATTAGAACATTTTTGCATACTCGTGTGCAGATACCGTGTCAGAAGAATTTAGGAATTGGTATTTTGCACGAACAACCCATTGTTTTACAGTAGCATAAGGTAGTTTTAAGGAGTAAATTGAATATGCATCGATGTCAGAGACTGCCGCGAGGAGCAACTCCAATACATTTTATCTCATATATTTTGGCCGAAGAATACGAACTGATTTTTCATACTTGCCTTCGTCACATTGTCCTTGTTGCCTTTCTGAGAAGCATTTAAAAAAAAACAAATCGTAGCACAACTGAAATGTACACTTGCATCAAAGTACCGCTTTACACGCAATTCACTAACTTTCGACGTCATTAATAATTGTGAAATCTGGTTTCATTGGAAGTTCAAATTTTGTTGTTCTGAAAAGCCCCCAAAAGGTAAAACGACGTACATGTCTGCGTTGGAAACCTGCCCCCTCACACACTCTAATCCTTTGGTCGACAGTCAGTTATAGAAACACGCAATGTTCAACATCCTTCTATTCTTTTCCATGAAGCCAATCTGCAGATGAAATGAAGATATCCGATTGACGAAAATTTGCATTAACTAATTTAATTATCCCGCTTGCGTACGGGAATAGTCTTATTTTTAAAAGATATATCTTCAGTTGCTTGGAAGGCACAGCTCATGGTTTTACTTGATTTATTGTGCTGAGATGTATGCTCCGTAAAATAATAATATGGAGTGATAAGGATTTAGATTTTGGCCGCGTCTGCGGATTATTATTTGTTATTCCTTTCCTCCTCCAAGCTAAAATTTCAATGCATTTTTTTGACATTGTGTTCGGAAGAAATGTCAATGTTCAATATACGTGGTTGGAATGGTCAATATTAGTTAAGCAAACATAGCATATAAAATAACATTGGTTGTGCATTAGCTCGAATAAAAGCGTTCAATATAAACAAGCAAGATCGACTAGGTGCTTAATCCCAATCGTATGCAAAGAAATGCGACATGAATTTGTCAGTCAAGATTTCTCCTGCAATTCAGGATGTTATTATAATCTGTGACTGCGTTTTCTTTTCTGCAGGTACCAGATCATATCCGTCCAGTTGTAAAGCAGTGGAAATGTACATGCTGTCGCATTTATGCTCTCCGTTCGAGAGTATATATTTAAAGGACCCTTACTTGCAATATCTAGATCTATTTTCAGTGTATCGATTACTGCAAAAGAAACAATAATTCATGTTGATATGTGTTGCTTAAAATAAACCTGCAATATACATCGACTGTAGTTCAGTTCATCTACTTCACAGACAGAAGGTCTGCACTTTATTGCATATCCATGGACGGATACACAAGGCTGGGTGCAAAGGGCTTCAAATATTTCATTGGTTGTACAGGAGGTTAAAATGAGTGAGCAAACAATAATGTGTCTAAGTTCTCAGTGGCATACTCAGGTAAAACAAAGCAAAATATTGTCAGGGTTGTGAAGCAGATTGCGTGTAAAATAGCATAATGCGAATACCAAGGGGATAAAGAAGTGAAAGAGAAATATGGGAAACGTACAGATTATTTCTGGCAATAATCATTTCATAAAAGCACAATGGATATGTAATAGTGCAGGTAGAAATCGCATGATTATTACCAGAATAATTGAGTGGGAAAATATAATATCCATCATCTTAGAGCCAGACCAGGAAGAATAATCGAATGGCTATTGCTGTGGCACCTCACAGTTCCAGTCTGCACGCTCCTTCTTCGTCGTACAATGGCAAATGTGGCGAAAAGGGGAGAGAGCATCATTTATGATTCCGCGGGAAAAAAGGGTTTAACGTAGATCGGAGGCAGATTTTTGCTTCTGAGTCAATTGGTATGTTATGTTGGAAAGGCTATGGAGATATCTATGGCATTTCCGACAGGATAGTTGATCTGGAGAATAACAGAACTATAGATTATGGAAACTGCTGCAAACGATAAACTACTGTAAGATCTAGGCAGATCAAGCAGTATCTGTGGAAGAAAAGCCAGTTCAACAAAAGGGAAAAAGTAAACTAAACGTGCACCTTCTCATACACGTGTTTGCTATTTATAAATGGTTGAGAAATGCTCTTTTCATGAGCAGCATTCGCAAATGAATCGGGCATCAAGTATCAAAGATATTCCCCGAAATTACAGTAGGGATAAAGATACATAGAAGCCTACATGTATTAATAAATTAAACAAATTTCGTAATTAGAACATTTCTTCGAAGAAGGAATGAGCTGTTTAAAATGGGATGATAGACATCTCTTCAGATTCCTTGCTGGTACTTTCATTGAAGTCATGATTGTATGGATTCATCACCGGCATTTCTAATTTATCAGTAGATAAATTATTCCAGAGGAGGTAATAATCACTTTGAAAAATAATTTCTACGTGGATGATTGCATAAAATCCATGTCTACGGAGCAGTAAGCCATTCTACCAGTCGAACATCTGACTTCCCTTTGCAATAAGGGAGGATTTACACGGAAAGTGGATCAGTGACAATTGTGAAAGTATTCCACTAGATGATAGAGCCAAAGAAACCAGAGAGTTGGATTTGGACAGAGGCAATCTGCCAATGGAAAGAACATTGGGAGTTACTAATGCTGCACAATTGAAATATGTTAACACAGAAGAAAATCTTGCGGATCAAGTTTCCAGAGAACTGACAACGATAAGAGTTGAATCAATGAACTAGAGTCTCTCTGTAAGCCTGACAGACATTGGCCAAAGCTTGAGCTGGGATTTGAAATCTATGTTAATGATCCAGAAATTAAATCAAACCTAATGGTAAACATTATTGCTAAAAATCCTGATATTCGTGTGAAGGATTTTCACATTTCAGCATTACTGTTACAACACATCCATTGTTGATCGGACACGGAGGAAGACGTTCCTGCTATCAAAGCTTTGGACTTTTATGTTTTGGACAAAATATTGGGTAACATGCCTGATTTTAAGGGTTTGGTGCGCACAGTACGACTTTAAATTAAAACCACTGTTTTAATAAGACCAATAACCTAGTTATGCTTGCTTCTAGAAGAAGAAAGTGAAGATGGAAGAGTTCATCGAAACAATTAGGGGCCGGTATGTAGTGGCCATTTGGCTTGTTTTGTGTGCCGTTGATTATGGCGTGTGTCTTTAAATTTTAGACTGCCCATTATTATGTGGGTGGGATTTATGATGTATTCTAGGGCGTGTTTGGAGCTAAGTTTCTAGCGCAGTAGCTTAGTTTTTAGTTCAGTTTTGGACCGGCACGAGGAAGGGATACCCTTTGACCATGTGAAGTGTAACAGAGACACGAGTAGTTTTCTAACCTTAAAAGCGATATGCTGGAGTTTGACGAAGATTATTTATAGTTTAACAGTAGGAAAAAGGTTGGATGTACACCTTATTGTCTTTCATCAACAATAAATAATTTATTAATCAAAAGACAGTGTTATGAAGATTTATCTGTGAAGAACCTCTGAAGTTCTCGGAAGAAAAGCTCACGTGCGTATAACTACATTCTCCTTAATCATGTACTCCATTTAGTGGCTAGAGGGAGTAATCTCTTGAACGATATAAAAATCTGCCGCTACAGTCAGTAACCGCCATGTGAAACCCAACCCAGATAGCGTCTGCTTCTATGCTGACAATGCAATTAATGTATTTCAAAACATATATCAAGAAAGAATACTATATTTATTTTCAGCATGTTGCGTATGCGCTAGTACCTCAATACATCGACATTATTTAAGAGAACGATGTCACAAAAAGAAACGACCACCTTCGTTAACTGTTTGACGCTAATGGACGATTCATTCAGAGGAATGCAATAGCGACTGGATCGCTAGCGAACCGATGCTCTAATTGAGAGAGACAAAACGGTACCACATCCAATTATGTTCAGAGACAAAGCGAAAGGCGATGATTTGTATTGTGCACCACAGTGCGGGAGCACAGCCGTCCTTAAAATAAAACCTCAGCCACACCTGTTATATTGAAGCTTCAGTGTAGATTTCGTATGGTCTAGTACATTGTTATCAATCAGTTTTCTGTGATTATTCCACAATATTCAACATGATTCCATTGCCAAAACGTTTACCTAAGTTGTTTTCAATAAGTCTTTGATCTGTAACATGGTATAAAATAGAATAGCAATTGGGCAATCATGAGTGGTAACTAATGGAGCCACACAACCATTCATTCCTTCTAGTACTGACGAACAATGACTATGTCTTCAAGCTCACTGCCATTAGTGCACTGCTTTCTCTTGAAGCGTGTTCCGAATTTAAGAACTCCAGCACCAAGAAATGATAATCGATTACTTGCTCTGGGAACAACAAAAATCGATTTTTCTGTATATCACAAATTACATTCACTTGGAAGCCAACTGCCATTTATCTGTGATCGTTGAATACATAGCGTTCGTGTCCGTCGAGCATTGATGTTGGATTTTCACCAGCCAACTCTTCCATATACTGCCAGAAATGAAAAGATTTCACACAAATACTGAGGGGAGACTTTGACTTCATGTTACCTACTTAGCTTGTATACAATAATAGAGGATGCATATAAAGAAACCCCAGAAACTGGCATATCCATCACGTATTTTATCATGCATCCGACAATAAGATTTGTAATAGAAATCTAGCGAACGTATGTTCACACTGTGTATAATTATATTACGCACAGAAGTAGATATTTGTCGGATCCAGCTGAGCTGTGTTTGAAAAAGACATGAAGAACATGTTCGCCTTTAACGAAATGCCTTCAGAAGTTATAAGATACAGGTGCATAATGTCATCATTATTTTTGGGAAGTGCAAATAGATCGTGCGGTGGACATTAGCAGAAGGTGAAAGAAACATATTCACGGTTACATTTACGGATGCTTCAGGCTATGAGGAAAAGGAAGAAAATGGTTATGTATGGGGTACTTCCGTCCTGGTATTCAATCTGTGTACGTGTGGTGACAAAAGAGAGAACCATTGCGATCAATACAAATTAAATGGTCAGCCATGTTTTAGGTGAAAAGCTTGAATTGGAATTGCCAACATACTTAAAACAAGCCACTCTCTTAGACGGTTTTGAATCAATAAGCTATCATTCTGCACAGTCAAACTCTGGATCCGTTATATCCAAACAATTCTTAACAATCCTGACCTTTTTGTTTCAGTTCGTTTTTCATTTTCATCATATCTGTGAAGCAAATAACATACATAAGTAGCATTAATTTACGAATAATAAATGCGTGACATTTTATTTAATGTATTTGGAATTAGCAAATACTTCCATTCATTAACGGATGCTAAAGTAGTTAATTTAAATCAAGTTTGTCTTTGTGATAATAAGTTTACTACATACACGGCAATAGTTTACGCGTAAAGAGGGAGTTGGTCGGAGGAAAGTGAACTCTGACCGGGAAGCACAATAACATTCCGCGGTGTACGTTAAAAACTCATGTGGCATTAGCCGCTCGTATCTCCAAAAACAACATACATTAACATGTTTTCGTATTCAGTTAAAAATGACGTATATGCATTTTTTCTTGTTATAGTGCTCATTAACCAATTCTCTTGAACGTTAGTGAAATGTGGGCGGGAGGGCAGAGGGCAGAGGGCAGACAAGTTCTATGTGAGTCAGATTTTCAGTCGGTACATAAAGTAAATAATTATTTGCAACGTTACCTCCCAATTGACCAATCAGCATTCTTACTGCAATAAATAGATGAGTATATTCATTTCATTCGTAAATGGTGCATGCTATAACAACAAGTTTAGCCAACAATTAAATTGCTGTTTACCAGTGTTTATATTCGTATTCGTTTTATAGACCGGAGATTATTTGGCAGACGCAACACATCCAGCAGATGAGGAGGATCTGTTGGGTTATGTCTTAGGCTGGGGGGAAAGATCGATCCCGTGCCCTATGGTGCATTACTCCAGGTCTACGAAGAATATTGTATGCCGCAAGAAATCAATGATTGGGAATTACCCTTGAACCTAGAAATTAATTGCATTTAATCGCCAATAACCATCCTGATATTGTAGGTATTATGGTCTTAGAAATCTGAATTTTCCCTCGCCCACACGGTGAAAACACTGATTACCAGAAATGCCACGAGGAATGGTAATCTAAGGATTTATTATCTAGTTGAACAAGAATTACATTAAAATCATTTATTGCAATAAAATTATATGACAATCCCAGTGACTGTCTTTCTGTCGCCATAAAGGAGGTGCACAACCCTCCGTCGTGGCCACACCCGGTAGGCAAGCTTATTTACACAAGAAATTGCCCGTGTTTCAAGAAGTAGCATGTACTGCTTTGCGTAGAGGTAACTTCAGCTTCCTGTGAGACAATGGCCAACATATTAACTATCTAAACTAATCACAAATAACGCGAAAATAACTGTTCGATCCAATTAATTAACTGATCTCACGCACATGCTATTGAGATATTCAATGTTCCAAGACCATTCTGCGCGAAGACAAGACGGTATTACATAACGCTATATATGTATCTTGGAATTTGACTCTGAAGTCCTCAAATACAGATGAGAATTCTTCATCTGTAAACGTTATTTTTTTTGGTTCTTGCCGAAGATCCGTGCTACCTTACCACATTTCCGGTCACTAAATGATTTTCTACTTGATGCAAATAAATAGCTTACACATTTCTTAGAAACTCGTTGAAATTCTACCTTCTGTTCATCATACTGCATTTGCATATCATTGGTGAAATTTAAATATGACTTTGTTAGCCAAAATCTCGCTTTAGCTTACCGTCAGGTTGGCACTGCCCGTAGAGTTCTGAAGCAGTGGGCGTGAGGAGAATAGGGTAAAAAATACATCATAATATATTAAAATAATCACATCGAAATTCATAGTTGCAATTTTTTTATGTAGTAATTGTGTGTTAACTCATTCCCGGCTTTACCGGATTGTGTTTCCTTCAGCTTCCTCTCTGTCAAGAAACATGAAAAAAAATGCTGTTTCGCACAAGCAACTTTTATAAATTCTTCAATCAATAAGTCTTTCTTTCTGTTCATATACTCAATCTAATTATAAATTCCCCAACTCCAGATTGCCATAACTATAATGAACAGAAAAATGTGTTTTACTGGTTTCATTTGGCCTACGTTAAGACTACGTTGGCCTGCTTAGTAGTCATTAATCGTGTCCTGAATATCTCGTGCCAGAATTTTGCTTTGTATGTGTTTGCGAATAGGCCTTATAGTATGCACCACTTTTAGTGTCTACTAGCTGATTTCAATTCTGATTGACATAGAATGAACACATTTGGTTTTGAAGGATCTCGAATTGATCGCTGCGGACCACCTTATTACTTTGAATATGGGTTGATAGATTTCATACTCCATGTTCATGTAGATTTAATTTCTGGTAGTCTAACCTGTATCACTCAATTTTTCGCCCAAAGCATCGAGATCTGAAATGCAAAGACAAATTATGTACTGCATAACTTTCGTTTGCAATTAATATACATAAGAATATATAATCAAAATAAACGAATGTATTGCGTTTGGTCATAGTGTCACGGTAGCATGTGATCCAGTGGCCTAATAAGTGCGTAGAGCATCGTGGCACCCACAGAATGGATACATATTCACCTGGAGCATGGCGACATGCTGCAGATCAGAGCATATGCTTGCTGAAGTGAGTGTGAGAAACTAATATTGCAGAACAGATCGCTGTTCCCATCCAATGATCATATTGGCAGGATGGCAGATAGTTAGATTATCACGCTGTACTAAACATTGCCACGTCAGGTAGCACAAAATAGGGGTGAGACATTATGGGCCAATAGCTGAAATTTGTGCCGCTGATGTAGCTATGGACAAGCGAACTGTGTCCAATTTCGTAATTGTCACAAACGCTGCAATATCGTAGCCGGAGCAAGCGTATTTTAAACGGCATCGATGTGCCATCATCATCAACGCGATAGTTCATGGTATTAAATACCAAATTGGAAAAAATCCCATTCTAATTATATCCAATATTTGGAGTGATATAGAGTTAAACTTAATCAGATAATGTATAACAATATACGAAGATTACCACGAAGAATGTTCAAGGTTGTGGCAGGGTTTTGTAAATCTCCTCATTATTTAGTTAAATAAAATCGTTGATTTAATCGACGGTACACCCCATTCCTTAACCCTCGAGCAGTTTCCTCCCATCCCCCCGCCCTCGGGCTCCTCCTCCCCCCCTTTTTCTTTCTTCTCCCCCTCACCCCCCACCAGTCTGAAGAAGGGTTTCGGCCCGAAACGTCGCCTATTTCCTTCGCTCCATAGATGCTGCTGCACCCGCTGAGTTTCTCCAGCATTTTTGTGTACCATTAACTTCCATCCTGCCCGCAAATTTAATTGAACAGTCTACGACGCCACTCGCAGCTTTCAGGGTCTCCATGTCTCCCTAATAGGGCTCAGACATTCGACTGACGTCCACTATAACTAACTGATTCGCAATGTTAACTTGACCACCTCAGACCCTGTCCCTTGCAACAACGCTGCCCGTTGCTCCCTTCTTTAGTGTCTCTGGCGCGTCAATTCCTCAGATGTGGCTTCCCACGGTAGACACCTGAGATGTCCTCTTTCTCTAGAAGACACAGTTCCCACCCACTGCTTGTGCGAGACTGATCTCTCATCGGCATCTCCTCTGCGTGCCGCATACTTCCCTCGTCGAAGCATAGACTTCCTCCGTTCACAATTCACCCCACCAGAATCTATCTATCTCTGCCTTAAAAATATCAATTGGCTTGGTCTCTACATAGAATAGAATGAATGCCTTTTATTGTCATTCAAACAGACAAAGTTTGAACGAAATTTCATTCCTGCAGTCATGACATTACAAAACAAAACAAGACACACACGTAACACAATTTACACAAACATCTATCACAGTGAACCTCCAACACCTCCTTCACTGTGATGGAAGACAAAAGTCTTATCTCTTCCCTTTGTTCTTCTCCCGCGGTCCAGCAGTCCAGCTGCAGCGTCGAGGCGATTGGGGCTCACGATGTTAATGCCCCCGCGGCCGTTTAAGCCGCGCCGGGCGATGTTAGGTCCCGCTCCGAGTCATTTAAACCCCGCGATTCCGGCGGGAGAAGTTTGCCTTTGCGGGAGCTCGGAAAAGCGGTCTTCCAGCAGGGACCTGCGAGCTCCCGATGTTCCTCTCCACCGGGCCTCCGGCCGGAGCCTCCGAAGCACCGACGTCGGTTTGCAGCTGCGCGTCGCCACAGCTCTCCCCGCTCCGAGGTCGGCCACCTCCACGATGGCGAGTCCGCAGGCTCCGCGACTGGAGCCCACAGGTTCCGGTTTGAGGCCGCCGCCGGCTCCTCGATGTTAGGCCCAACGACACGGGAGACTCGACAGGGAAAAAGTCGGGTCCCCGTACAGGGAAGAGATTAACCCCCCCCCCCCCGTTCTATATTCTATATTAATAGCGCTGACAATATAGGCTGCATTGTCAAAAGGATATACGAGTATCTTGAGTATTATTTTCACCTTTATCTTTATTTGATTTGTCTGCTTCTAAATTAAAGGGGAAAAATGATATCGTTTCAAACAAGTGATTACACAGCCAAACACGGTTTTTTTAAATAATGGCATTAAAAAGGCACATTACAGCTGCAAATATGGTTTGCAGGCGAGTTCATCGGTTTCGTCGGATCTTTGCTAATCATGGGTCCAACACGACATCATAACATCATGTTGGATGACATCAAAGTAAAAACAAGTGGTCAAAAATGCTGTATGTTATAGACTGCAAGAACATCCTTTGCCTTTGCAAACCGAAGAGGAATGGATTCACACAGCCAGCGTAGTGAGGAAAATAATATTTCCATTAATGATGAGTTTGGCTCTTTAAGTGTCCCATCTAGAGATTGGGACTTTAGCACAAGAAGGTTCCCTATCTATTTACTACTTATTTACTACTAATATTATTTTTTTTTAAATTAATGAAAAACGAACTATTCTTGTTCCAACCTCATGTAAAGAAAATGTTCTGATCTGTATCTAAAGCAGGCGAGTAAATTATCCGTCTGCTCCTTATTTACGTTATAAAATCAAATTCACTTTCTCGAACAAGTTGAACATGAATTTCCATAACCAAGCCTTTAGCCATTATTGTTTAAAGTAAAGTTTCACACCTTACCCTTCCTTATCACTATGTCTCCCTCGGCCCTGACTCTCAGTATGAAGAAACATCTCCCGAAACGTCACCCATTCCTTCTCTCAAGAGATGCTGCCTGTCCCGCTGAGTAACTCCAGCATTTTGTGTCTACCTTCGCTGTAAACCAACATTCGCAGTTCTTCCCACACGAGGATTTGATCATTCTCGTCAGCCTGCCTCCAATCCACGCCCCCCCCCCCCCCCCCCCCCCCCCCCACCCACACACACACACACACACACACACACAAACACACTGCATACACCATGTATTCGATCCATGCTCCTTGCCGAAGCCAATGCTCCTTAAAATCCTCGTCCACTACAACACCTAGCAGCCTGAAGCAGGCACTCATTATCTTCTGTGTAAAAAGTGTGCCCCACAAATGTTCTCTAATATTTGCCTCTCTCATCTTAAATTTTCACATTACGTCAATATTAGCTATAACATTATACATAGTTCAATGGAAAGATTGCAGTATATCCCACCAATCTCTCACCGGCATTTTTTATTTGTTCCGTGGCGTTTTCCAATTCTGAAATAGAAAACAAGCGAGTAAACATTTCTTCAGTTGTATGTGGAGTAATTGAACAGATTGCCTCCGGCGCCACGTACTGTGAGGTTATGTATAGGAAGATAGTGGCCAAGTGAATCTTTGGATGAGGAGATGGTATAGGCGTCAGAGATTCAGAATGTAGTTTTACCATTGGGATTTTTACCATTGGGACCAGTGCGTCCCTCTAATCGACAGCACTCCATGTATTCCTGCGTCCCTCTATTCGACAGGACTCACCAGGTATGTGCCCTATACTGTGGAAGCATTTATTACCCTCTTCACTGTTTCACTGTCTCCGACATTACGCACTATTGCGTTCTCCGAAAAGAAACTAACCGCACTTATCATGTAAAACGCGGAAATCGATAATAGTCATAATGTGCCCAGCACCGACCCCTGAAGCGCATCGCTATTCATGAGGCTGAGGTGCGAAAAACCCTTCGACATCCACCCTATATTTCCTGCCCCTGAGTCAAGTATGTGCCTAATTATGTTGTTATCTCTGGATTCCGTGTGATCTATATTCCCTGTGTAAGTTACAATGCCGAATCTCTTCAATAGCTTTGCTAGAATCATGCGTCAACCGTCCTCATCAAAGTTGGCAGCCACGTCAACAATACAGGATAACATTCGTGAAATACTAGCTGCCACGCAAGGAGCTGTGCTGACGGCTCCAAATATACCTATGCATTTATATATTCATTTGTGCCTTATTCTTCAAGCTCCATCCAATAACGTTCCGAGCACAATTGTCAGGCTTAATGCTCCGTAGTTTCCATTGGTTTTCTTTACAGCACCTCTTAAATAGAGGCATGACATTGTCTACCATGCAGTCTTCAGAAATTGCATCAGTACTACGCAGTGATGTACAGCCTCGCCAAAATTCCTACCTCTAATGCTCCTGAATGCGTTCATCTCCAGATGCAGTACCTTCATCCCTCCAGTGAGAAGATGCACCTAGTAACACTTCCCGCATGAGTAGTCATTGCGGACACTGAAAGATTCAGATGGGGCACGTTCATGAGATTTAACTTCCCAATGCATCTTTGTGCTAAGCAGTACCTCCAATAACACTATAGAATTGTAAAAAAGATTGTCAACAAACAAATTCCGGCAATATTCATTACACATATCTAAGTAATTAATTTACCCGCAGTTGTGTTCGCTAATTCGTATTCTGTTTAGGAAAGTTTATAACCAGAAATATTTCAGTTACTGTTCAACTTGCTATGGGATATATAACATTATTTAAATCGCTTTTGAACATAAAATCGTCTTTTCAAAGTGATGCTCGTGCATGCAGTTTTGTGTATTAGTTTGTTTGAGAGCTGGATTGAAAGTATTGAAAATAGAGTGCGAGAGAAAAGAAGTGTCAACGATTCCGTTTCAAATTGCAAAAAAGGAAGGAAGGAAGGAAGGAAGGAAGGAAGGAAGGAAGGTAGGAAGGAAGGAAGGAAGGAAGGAAGGAAGGAAGGAAGGAAGGAAGGAAGGAAGGAAGGAAGGAAGGGGAGGAGGAAGGAAAGGAAGAAGAAGGAAGGAAGGAAGAAAGAAAGAAGGAAAGGAAGGAGAAGGAAGAAGAAAGAAAAGGAAAGAAAGAAGGAAGAAAGAGGAAAAAGAGGGAAGGGAAAGAGGGAAAAAGGGAAAGGAAGGGAAGGAAGGAAGAGAGGAAGAAGGAAAGAAAGAAGGAAAGAAGGAAGGAATGAACAAAAGGAAGGAAAGAAGGAAGAAAGAAAGGAAAAGAAGGAAAGAAGGAAAGAAAAAAGGAAAGAAAGAAAGAAAAAAGAAGGAAGGAAGGAAGGAAGGAAGGAAGGAAGGAAGGAAGAAAGAAAGTATTACTCACTGGCTTCTTTTAAATGTTCTTGAAGTTGATCAATTTCTGTAACCAGATTTTAAACAAAAGGTTTTTGAAAGGTACTTAAAATGCACTTCGAGAAGAATCAGATTCATGGAATATTCCACAACAATGCCTATTTTATTGTATTAGTCATCCCTTCCAGTCATTATAATGTTACTCATGTAATACTTATTTACAATTAGACCCATGCCAACGAACACCTGACGTCATTTTACATTTGTACAGCCGATGTGGCCCATTTAGTTTTGAAAGAATGGTCTTCCCCGAATCAATAACTTGCAATTGGAGAATTAGAAGGTGGGGGTATCTCTAATTTGTAATCCTCGCTCTGTTGACATCACGTCACACTGAACCCAATTGTATAACTCGTGATCGTAGATATAATTAGGCGGTAAATGTATCATAAGTTGACCTATATTGTATTTCTGGTTGGCAGCCATCCGAAAAATGCATGAAAAATAGTTAGCCAAATAATTTTCGAATCAAAGATATGCTTCAGGTATAACAATGTTGATCATAAATAAATGAAGATAATCGTTATTTAATCGGTTAATTCCATGAGATTTTTCCTGCCTTCCAGTAAACTGTCGAACATTTCAACATATATGTTTCTTAATTATGAATGCATGTAGATGGTAGTGTGTCCGATATTTGTGCAACGGTCCAGATATAGATTTTTTTTTCTCCCCTTTCCTCGCTGAAAACTCTTTGTAATTCATCTAAGCTAATGACACTGCATGTTGACGGAGATAATTGCAAGAATTGCATTTTGATAACGCTATGCTTTGATGTTTGTTCGTTTGTTCCAACAGACATGTATTTATTTTGTCATGTAACAATCATTGTCAGACAACTCATAAGCAGTGAGTTATTCTTCCAGTGGAGAACAAAGCTATTGGTTAGTGACTTTACATGCATGTGAATAAGTGTTAGTTATTTCTCCTCCTGCCATTGGCCGAATTGATTTCAGAAATTGTCAAGCACTTAATTGATACCCGTAGAAATACCCACGAGATGGCCACAAAAATGTGAAAACTGGATGCGTAATATCCATCTTGATTTGTATTCATATTTCTGCAGTGGAAATATGTATAATTTGAGCAAACGTCACGTTTTATGGCACCAGAGTAATTATCATTGAAAGATACTGCATTGGGTGTTGCACCATCTACCCAATCCCGTGCCTGCATGTTTTTTTTTTTCTACGGAACAGCTACAGGTCTGCTTGAAGTCTGTAGACTGGGCAATGTTCAAGGACTCGGCAACGTACCTGAATGAATTGACCACAGTCGTTATAGACTTCATAAGGAACTGTGTGGAGGACTGGGTTACAACAAAAACCTTCCTTCGGGTCTGGTGACGCAGAGATCTCTAAGAAGTCCAGATACGACCTTGACAATGCCATCAAAAAGGCCAAAAGGGAATTCTGCTCTAAGCTGGAGGATGAGACAGATGTTCGGCCACTGTGGCAGGGCTTGAATGCCATCACCTCCCCCAAGGCGAAATCAGGAGATATTTCAGGTGAATCCATCATCCTTACCCGAGATATCAATTTTATAAACCTTCTTAAATGTGAGACAGTATTTGTTAGAACCCCAGTTGCTATTGATTTTCAACAACAAATGCAATTTCTGAGCATAGAGTTCAATAGCGATTAATTCTTCAGCCCATCGATCAACAATATCAACCGCTCTTTGGGTGATGACCACGTAAATCGAATCCATTCACACTGCGTCGCGGCAGTATTTTGGGTAATTACCTCTCCGAGGTAATTCAGAAATAGCTGGGATACTCACAATCAATCCTATTACTTTTACGTTTATGTCAAGAATGGAGAACATGCATTTGTCGAATGACCATAAGTGGCAAATACTTTTCTTAAAGAGTGTTGCAGACGTCGCTTTATACTTAATCTATAACTGATTCTTCACAGACGATGACATGATATAACGTAAATCGTATTTTCCGATGGTTTGACCACGAAATTGGTCAGCTGTGAACATCAAGTAACAGGACACGGTTTAAATGAAATTGTTCTGGAACCTCACATTTGCAGCAAAACAACATTTCACGTGCGTGAGTCATGGTACAGAGGACGCCACAAATCCTAAATAGTGGACGGAAATGTTATTTCTGTTGGAGATAAACAATTAGCTATACGTTGCTTGTCACTGTAGTCGAGGTAAGATATTTGTAATTTTCCATACAGTGAATTAGATGAATGAAGCAAACGCCATTGCACTTCAGGACACTTGTAAATAGGATTTTATAATACATTTTATGAACAGCGGCGAATTAGTTAGTATTTGGGTTACGGCTTGCTAGTATAATTGTCATGGTAAACCCCACCTTCTTCTTGCTTCAAGTTTTCTGCAACTATAGACATAAGAAAGGTGGAAACTATTACGGAAATATTCGCGAATACCACGGCTCAAATCTGAGCACAGTCCACAGATACAACAGAAAGCTTTGTGATTGTCAATTAAGCGATTAATATATCTTCCAGAAATATACATACATATTTTTGAATTAGTTGAAGTGTAGATGATGTCCCCTAGACTATGATGAGTGAGGAAGTGCGAATCGTTGGGCAAATGCCGCGGTCGCGGAGGGATGATATGGATGGATGGTGAAGCAATGCCGTGAAAAATATGCACTCACCGGAAAGCAGAATTGGAGGAGGAAGTAAAGGTTTGACGTGGTGGAATTGTATTTGGATCTTACGTAAATTCAGTAGAAAGATATGCGTGATATAGAGGCTGATGAGTGAAGAAGCAGGGGCTGTTACTGTTGTTTGAAAACGGGAAAGGGTGGATGCGAGTAGCTGAGCAATGAAACCTACTGATTCCAGCACAAGGAAACAAATTAAATCACTGAAGCATTGTGCAACAATAAATAGGATAGCTGATTTACCAACAGAAAAAATAACCATTCTAACTGTGGCTGTGTGGTGGCTGTGTGGAATGAGCTTCCAGTGAAGGTGGTGGAGGCAGGTTCGTTTTTATCATTTAAAAATAAATTGGATAGTTATATGGACGGGAAAGGAATGGAGGGTTACGGTCTGAGCGCAGGTATATGGGACTAGGGGAGAATACGTGTTCGGCACGGACTAGAAGGGTCGAGATGGCCTGTTTCCGTGCTGTAATTGTTATATAGTTATATGGTTAACTGAAGATATCATTGGACGCATCACGCTGTCTCTTTTCTTGTAAAACGAATAAATAACTAAATATGCTCCCTTAAGTATATGGTGATGGGGGGGGGGGGGGGGGGGGGGGGGGGGTTAATAGGAACCCGACGGACAAAGTTTCTACACAAAAGATGGTAGGTATATGAAAAGCAATGCCGTATGAGGTAGTTGATGCGGGTGAATTCACAGCGTATAAGAAATAATTAGACAGGTAATTAGATAGGATAGATTTAAGGGATGTGGGCCACACGTAAACAGATGGGACTAGTGTAGATAATACATGTTGTTCGTCGTAGGCAAGTTAGATGGAAGGGCCTGTTTCCACGTTGTATGACTCTATGATTATGAATCTATGATCTGATGCGGGTGAGTCTACCGCTGAGAGAGAAACAAAATCAAAGACCAGAGCTTCTCTCCGGAGATGCTGCCTGGCCCGCTGAGTTACTCCAGCATTTTGTGTCTACCTTCAAAGGCCATAGCAACAGAGGTGCCTGAAGACTGTAGGGTGCCAATCAATAGCAAATAAAAAATAATTTTAGTGAGGACTAATTTAAGAGAGACACGTGATTCTTGGACAAGGAAATGACGCAAAGGCATTATGTCTTTTGTGCAACTGCTGAAAATCATGTAGTGAAAGGGAGATGACGGTTGAACCGTCAGAAATCGGGGTCCACTTTAATCGCAACATAGTCTAAAAATAAGAGCACAATAAATTTTCAAATCGCTGCACTGACTTTGCATTCATTTCCCCCATTATTATTAAAATGATCTGGCACTAACATCATAAGGCCAAAGAGAATATTCCAATGTATAGCATATTCAGAATGTTTAGCGAATGAAAGAAACCGGTGTTATTACACTAGGAGATACGGTTGAGCGTTCTTAAAGGTTCTATAATCATTGGTTACATCGTCAGCAACTATTGCCAAGTCCTGCAGAAGAGCTAAGATCTCGGATCAGATATATAAACATGTTAGATCTAATTTCTTCAAACTTACTGATCCTTTGAAGTATTAAGTCACTTTGCTCTTCAAAACATAAATGAATATAACATGTAATGAACACCGTTCAACAGGCACGTACCGCGTATTTATGTTGATAAAATGAAATTGGTCGTTGATGAGGACACCTGATCGATCTTAACAACTGTAGGTTGGACACCCTCCCCACTATATTTGATATAATCATTTTGGCTACCATAGGGCAGGTGTTTATTTCAAACACGCAAATCCCAAACCTGCTTCATGTCTTGAAAGAGTAATAAGTTATTTTACTTTGTTATTCTGTAGTTGCCTTATATTCTCACATGCCTGAATATAGCAATGTTTTCGAAATGTCTTGGTCCAGTGGACATAGCTTTATTAATTACCTCAACCACTGAGTCCAAAACATTAACGCGTTTATCTTATAGCATGGCCGAAGTATATCAGGAAGCATATATCTCAGTACGAAAGAAAATACACACAGCCAGCACTAAAAAGGAGCAAACATGCAAACTACAGCGCGTTCTAATATTTGTAATACTGAAAATCCCTTCTCACTATAATCCAACTACTCTATGCGTTTGAACGGAAATTGAGGAAATTAAATTGTTATCTCCTGACTACATCACTTTCCTTGTTATTCAATTGGTTAGTAATACCAGCGCAAACGCGTGGAGAGCTGCGATACCTGGTTCGCTGCGAAGATTGTTTGCTGATCAAAGGGGATAAAAAAAACAATACATTCCATAATAGGACACGTTTCACGTCAGGAGCACGATGCACACATATATCAATTATTCATTGAGTGTAGTCTCCCTCTTTATTTGGACGAAAAAGAAAACTGGCTGCGTAACGTCAAAATACGCGTTTTTTTCTTTATATTGTTGTACCAGTATTGAGCTCCAATGGATTAGGTGGTTTGTATTTTGGGTTGGCATTGTACGTTTTACTGTATGTTTTTCCTGTTGCTTTAATGGGTCTGAAAACGTTTTGGCGCCAACTCTGGCGAAGGACGAATTCCGGAACCATGGGTCATCTGGTTAGTTCTGAGGAGGGTTAAATATAGCCAATAACCTGGCCTCAACTACCCTCTGTGGCAGAGAGTTCCAGAGATTCACCACTCTCTGTGTGAAAAAAAGTTTTTCTCATCTCGGTTTTAATGGATTTCCCCCTTATCCTTAAGCTGTGACCCCTTGTCCATCGACTTCCCTAACATCGGCAACAATCTTCCTGCATCTAGCCTGTCCAATCCCTTAAGAATTTTGTAAGTTTCTATAAGATCCCCTCTCAATCTCCTAAATTCTAGAGAGTATAAACCAAGTCTATCCAGTCTTTCTTCATAAGACAGTCCTGACATCCCAGGAATCAGTCTGGTGAACCTTCTCTGCACTCCCTCTATGGCAATAATGTCCTTCCTCAGATTTGGGGACCAAAACTGTACGCAATACTCCAGGTGTGGTCTCACCAAGACCCTGTGCAACTGCAGTAGAACCTTCCTGCTCCTATGCTCAAATCCTTTTGCTATGAAAGCTAACATACCATTCGCTGTCTTCACTGCCTGCTGCACCTGCATGCCTACTTTCAATGACTGGTGTACCATGACACCCAGGTCTCGCTGCATCTCCCCTTTTCCTAATCGGCCACTATTTAGATAATAGTCTGCTTTCCTGTTTTTGCCACCAAAATGGATAACCTCACATTTATCCACATTATACTGCATCTGCCAAACATTTGCCCACTCACCCAGCCTATCCAAGTCACCTTGCAGTCTCCTAGCATCCTCCTCACAGCTAACACTGCCCCCCAGCTTAGTGTCATCCCCAAACCTGGAGATATTGCCTTCAATTCCCTCATCCAGATCATTAATATATATTGTAAATAGCATGTTTTACCCATGCCGTGTAATTCAAAAGCAAAGAACACACGTTCACACACTTTTGACAGGAATTGATGGAGGATAATTTTTGAGGTTTTCACATTGGGCTTTTTTTTCAAACGGAGAACAATGGAACGCTTCTATAATTTCAAATATAACATTTGGAAGGGTAGTTATCTCCATACATCAAACATTGCTCACAGTAGTTGCACATAATTCGCTGTTTAGTATTTTGCGGGAACATTCTAATTAATAAACCTTAGAGTGAATTGTTTGAAACTAATTACGCTTTGATGAAGTCACCTGCCTTTTTATACATTATGACGAACGCAACAAAATAGACAATACTCATTGAAAGAGCATTACATGCGATTTCATAGCAATATTCATTTCGTGCCTCAGTGTACATCACATGATACGAAGAGTCAAGTTATACAATCAAGCGTAATATTTATTATAGCATGCGAAACTGAACAACTTATATCGATATTGTTTTATTTTTAATGATGTTAATATAATTAAACGATCGGACTGGAAGGAAAGGTTAAAACATAAAAATACAACCAGGCTACAATCTGGAAACTTGATATTCACTTGTTTGAAAAATATGCATATTTTCGAAATCCATTGCTCCATAAGCCCTCACACTTGCCTTCGCTCAACAATTCGGACATGAACAATGCGATTTGTGCTTCACTTAAAACTTACCAAATGATCTCAACTTTTCTTCACTCAAGGTAACCTCTGAATCTGAAACAAAAATACAAATTAAGTAATTTAAATTCCTGTTGGTATATTAGCTAAAGCGTGTTCGTATCGAAACGTCAATGTGATTTCTTGCACTAAGTGAGTTTCAAAAAGGTATTTGTATAACATCCATAAGAGCTACGAGTTCAAAGCTGTAGCGGCGAATGGGATGGCAGAGAGAGTTGTAACTTCTGTCCAAAAATATTTCTGAGACTAGTGGCAAGTATAATTGACGGATATTTACATGACCAGAATTATGTTCAATTCGAGTTCAAAGAAATTCCGTTGTCCATTATTTTGTTGTGAACTGTTATTCGTTTAACGTAATTGTATGCAACGTGATAAACTGTACCGAAGCGATAGAAAAATCATTGGTTTGGCGCTACTAAAGAAATAATATGGAAATTCACAGCACTCATATTGTCTGGTTAGCTGGGCAGAAAACAACAGCGACGAAAATGTAATGAATATATTCACGTAATAACATATTAAGATCACGCCGAACGGCATATTAATACAGTGTAAATGGGAAAACATCTAGGACAGTAGAGAAGCACTAGTAAACCGGAATACATAGCCAGAGATTGTAAAAGACAATCGAATAGATCTAAAATACATTTTGGACCACCTGTTGATTATTACATTTAGTTCTGGTCGCGACAATTTCAATCCCAATAACAGACTACTGTAATTACAGCATACATTCTATCAATCAAGCTGTTTCCTTGGCATAATTTTCATATCATGACGTCGAACACAACTGTTGTTAATCACATCGACCGCCTTTCCTGATGTATAACAACTTTCAACCCGGAAAATTGAAAGAGACGGGCACAAATCTAACTGAAATATAACACCCTCCCCTATCGTAGACTTGCGTCTAGATTGCTCTAGAACTGTGATCCAAACACTATGCTCCAGAACAGAACAATCCGAATGTTCATAGGTGTCAGCCAAAGTCAAATCATTGCCCGGGTATACACTCTAAACTTCCTGACGGGTGTGCCATATTGTACATGCCATGATATCTCTATCATTATGTAGTAGCTTTGGTGAGGTATCCCAAATATCCTAAACAAGTACATATAGCGACATCGTTTCCTTCACTTATAGAGTCTCTTAATAGAAATATAGGCGCCACCCAATCGTTTCGATGGGAACGCAGGTTAGATTTCTCTGATTTCTACAGGAGGATTCTAAACCCTTTGAATATCAATGTTTCACGGGCTGCGTTTTGCTGTTTTATCAAAAAGTGAAAATCACATCAAATTTGAGCACTTTGTGTTCCATCTGCCATGTTTGTAAATTTCATTTTTCGCACGACTAAGCAGATTACCATGATGGTTTGGCTCGTTCCGGTTCTGTCCAGCTTATTCACCACTAAGTATTCCTCAAGAAGGTTAAAATACTAATGCCATATAAGTGGGCATCGATCCGGTGTGTGGTGTTAATTCTAAATGGCTAATCTCCTACGTAGAGGGCGGCATGTTGCAGTTAGCCAACCTTTAATTCCCGAATGGATATCGACTCTAATGCTCTATGAGTGTTGCTCATCGTGATGAAATTACAATCAACGCAACCTTTGCTGAATGATATCATTAAATGGTCGGAATTGTACCACAACTTGTCACTACGTTATATTCCAGGTGTCACGAGATCATTTACCATCGGAGGCAAGGAATTTACGGTATTAACGGACGAACAATTGATAACAGTAAATTTAACTATGCTACGAAATGATCCCGTTGTGACGTTAAGGTGATGAATTGCAACCAAGCATCCTCCAGTACCACACCACCATGCTGAACGGATGGTACTGGTAAAGCAAGGTGACGTGCTAGTTCATGAAAGGTCCGAGAGCACCATGTGTATTCTGACGGAGAGTGCAGAGCAGAAGGCCTTAAAAAACTGCGGGTCAGGCTTTGCTACTGGAGCCTGAATGCTAATGTAAAACGATGGATTATGATTGTCACGTACAGATTAGTATTTACACAGTTTTAATTATCAATATGTTTTTAGTTTTAGGCATAATTGAAAACAACATAAGAAGTCGAAGGCCCTGATATGTGTCAAGCAGGTGGGAGATGAAATAGAGAATCAGCAATTACTTCCAAACAGTGTAGAAGATAGCGCTATTGGCATGGATCACTTGTGCTTGGCCAAGATCTATGGAGTGGAGGGGAGGGGTGTGAGGTCATTGTGAAAATGTCTGGAAATAACTTAATTGGGCAAGATTGTAATCTGTTCAAACTAACTGCAATACTGGAAAACCCGGTTAACTTACTAACGATATGATAACTTGAAGGACATCGTGGATACAAATAGTGCAGTGGTTAGAGTACGAAAATCCTTGGACTGCAAACGAAAGTTAATTAAAACTTTCGTTTGCAGTCTAAGGATTTTCGTACTCTAACTTTACAGTGAGATTTATAGTGTAGGAAAAGTCAAACGTTAAGCGAGATATGACAAGATCAGGTAAGCAGGCTCACAAATGAGGAGTGGGAGAACAGCTGCCTTGCTAGTCACGTATAAATGAAGAATAGATGGTCACAACCTTTCATTAAGCATAGGAATCTAATAATGCATTTGAAATCATACATTCTGCATGTGATCAGACGATAACCAGAATGCTGTATCGTTCTGACATAATTTGTGGTTAACCAATAATGTTTATGCTCTCTAAGGAAAGCTTGAGAAATTGATCAATGCTGTGTGAGATTTTCTTCTCCTTCCCGACCTCATCCGTAGATAGGAATGCGACTGGATTACACGAGACAGCCAAATCAGGATGCAAGTCGCACAAACATATCGCTCCAAATAGGTAAATTAGTAGATATCCGCGATCAGTGGGAGCAGCAGGCCAGTATTTCTGCCGCTGAATTGTCATGGGGATCAGCGAAAACATTTGCCTTGGGAAGCAGTTCGCACTCTGCTGTCAGTTTTACCCCAGTGATCCGTTGTAGGAGTAACAAGTATTTGTTTAAGGCCGTGCACCGGGTTAAAAAAAATGTTATGGGCACGGTTACTGTTCAGTAACATTAAATTTCAGTTGTTGAAATACATGTCTTTAATAATTATCATCAAGTAAGCTTAATTAAATGTTTATTACCATTAATATTTTAAGATGTTATTCAAATTAAAAGCCAACATATATTTCAGTTGGCCTCAAATATGATTATCTTTACCTCTCGTTGTTAAAATGCCCTGATCCTCGCGCAGTTTATGCATCGCCTATCGTCGCACGCAAGTTATTGCAATAGGATACGTACAGCAGGAAAAGATGCAGTCAGCAATATGGACACAAGAAAATGCGACAACTTATTTTGATCCTGCGACCATATCCTGGGTAGTTCTACTTCAGTGTTAATTATGCATCGTTCAGGGACCAGAGTATTATCGATAGATTTTAAGTTTCTATATTCCAGAGGGAAAATGATTTTCCTCGCATTCTCCGCTTCTGCACTACTTTTCCGAATGCAATGATACTCTCAAATATTAAGAATGATTCGTTATCGGACCAAATTATGTAATCATCCTAGTAAATAACTCTAAGCGGAGATCTTCCGTGTGTCAAACAGTGAGTTTAAAGAAAAAACTGAATCCAAAAATACAGATATGCAATGCGCTTACATGTGGTTTTAATTTTCAGTTCTTGAGCTGAAAGTGGAAAATAGCATGAGTACTACCAGAACACCATTGCAAAGACGGATGGACGATTTTGAAAGGGAAAAGAAGTTCTTTAAATCTTAGCACATTTCTGTGCATCATTTAAAAATATAGTGTTCCAGAATGCTTCATTGTTTTCTTTTTAATGGATGGTAATATATATATAACCATATAACCATATAACAATTACAGCACGGAAACAGGCCATCTCGACCCTTCTAGTCCGTGCCGAACACGTATTCTCCCCTAGTCCCATATACCTGCGCTCAGACCATAACCCTCCATACCTTTCCCGTCCATATATTTTTGCCCTTAAATAATGATCCAGCGAAATTTAAGCATTGCATTGATGTTAACGGATAGCAGGCTCCCCCCAATCCGCCTTGCACATCTTTGATATCTCAGTGGTCGGCGGTGTGGAGGAAATTATTAGATGTGACATTAAACCAGTTGAAGACAATGTGTTGCTTTCGAAATCTCTCGTCTATTAAATGTACTTGTAAATATGTGATCAACTAGACTCAGATTAGTATAGCCTATGCAAGGGAAGAAATGCACATGACCTACTATTTGAAGAGACCCCCCCCCCCCCCCCCCCCCCCCCCCCCCCCCCCCCCCCCCCCCCCCCCCAATTGGGTTAAATGATTAACATTTAGTACGGATACCCTACTGGATAATGCGTTATGGTGTGGCTTAATATTTAGAAGAAATGCAAATTCACGTTTCAAAGAATGTTCAAAATATGCACGATTCTCACTTTGTGATTTTTCTTCCACCGGTGGGCTTCCTTTCTCTACGGATTAAAAACAAATTTACTTTAGTCAACAATCGGTAAGAGTACAAGATTCACAAAGGCTGTTTAAGTTCATTAAAAAAACACATCACTGTAGCAGTGGCTGTACCAGCTGATTGATATTTATTTGTCATTCTTTCACCAGTCAAACTTTGTGACACATTTCGATGGTGTTCATTTGTTTTGCTTGTTATTTATATATTTGAGAAAAATATCATGAAAGTGATTTCTCGGCTCCCGGCCAAAACATATCCTGTGGAAAGAAGTTAATCCAAATATATAATTCGCTACTTTTGCTGTTTTGGCCTTAAAGTGCACTCAGTATATTTGAATTTATGCTGCCATTACGTAATTTACCCATGCAAGCCAGTATAATTGACTTTATGTTGATAGCGAAATTTAGCATTTCAGGAATTGCGCGTTCCTACAGTGCAGGAACACTTGAACAGCAGCGACTGGCTGACTGTGTCAGCTAACCGTTTGTACTAAAGGAATAGAAGAAAGTAGATACTTGGAAAATCTGAAGAGGCATTTGGACATGCAGGTGAACGTGCATGGAATTGACCGAGTAGACATAATTGTAAGTCAACTGGCATGACCGAAACTGAATGCAGGGCAGCTTCTTTGAAAGTAAGAGCGTCCTTTATAGGTTGCATATAACGTGCAAATGTCATTCGCAGAGAGCGGCAGTGGATGTTAAAAAGAGACCAAACCCCAGTTTCACTCACCAGGGAGAGATAACTTCAAATCTGCGGACAACATGAAATCATTAATTGGTCGCCAGTAAAATAATTCCTTTCGTCTCTCTGTACTCATCTCACAACCAAAGATGGTCGGCAATTTTCGGAAGGACTGCGATAATTTGATCATTAATTTATTGCAGAATAACTAAAGACTATAACCTCAAAAAATAAATAAATCTTTGGCAAAATAGCTCCACACGGCCAACGCAATTTATAAATTTCGAAACGTCGTTTGGCGTTTCAATTAAATTTTAGATAGCAAATAGATGTTGACTGAACGATGCAACCAGATACTGACTGGGGCGCGTCGTTTAGTTTAGAGATACAGCGCGGAACCGCACACTAACACGATCCTACAACCACAAGGAACATTTTTGTACATTTACTAAGCGGATTAACCTACAAACTTGTACGTCTTTGGAGTATGGGTGGAAACCGAAGATCTCTGAGAAAACCGACGCAGATCACGGGGAGAACGTACAAACTCCGTACAGCACCGGTAGTCAGGATCGAATCCGGGTCTTCGGCACTGCATTCGCTGTTAGGCAGGCACTCTACCGCTGCCCCACCCTGACCGCGGCACCACCTTCACATGCTTCTTGAAAATCTTGCTGACAGTGACCGAGAGTTTATTGTCCACGTAACTCTGTTCTCCAGCTCCGTCCTGTATTCTCTCTTTCATTGTTCATCATTCGGCCCACCACAATGATGTCGTCTGCAAATATGTGGATTGAACTTCAGCTACATTTGGCCGTAAGGTCGTTAGCGTAAATTAAGTAAAGTTGGGCAGTGAGCACACAACCTTGCGGCGTACTGATGTTGAAAGTTGTTACGGAGCAGGTGTTATCACCGATTCTCGCTGATTGAGGCCCGTGGGTCACAATGGCGGGTATTGAGTAATTGTGTGTGTGTGTGTGGGGGGGGGGGGGGGGGGGGGGGGGGGGCATTCCCACGACGCGGGGTTGGAGATGAACTTGTTTGACACTACAGCGTTGAAGGGCGTTTAAGGCAAATGTGTAACGGATCAATAGGTATCTAATGTATGAATCCATGGTTTTTTTTAAATCTCTTCCAGAGGCGTGTTTCTGGCCATGGAGATGAAATCTACAGTGGATCTGATGCGGCGCTAAGCAAGTTGTAGTTGATCAATGTAGCCCGGAGGCCGGACGCACTTCATGATGGTGGATGTCAAAGCCACTGGACGGTCGTCATTAAGGCACGCTACCTTAATCCGTACCGTTGTATTGAAATAATTACAGGCTTGCCTTGTATTCCTCCAAGATACCGATTGCACCATGCTTTGAACTGCATCTTCATGTACTCAGTTACGCTTTAATAGTTTGAGTGCACTAATACCTCAATCGTATAATTGTTTTGTACCGCATTATAGACCCCATCTCGATAACTTCCCATTACATGTGTTGAAATGCATCTAAAAACGTATCTCCCATTTACATTCCGTCATTGGAAGTTACCCAATAGAGGCAATTACATGCTTCCAATCTAGTCCTGAGGAATCTGCGATGCGTTAACGTTAGCACATTTAATTGAGCAAATGGAAAGGGTCGGATGAATTAAAGAGTAAAGCAGGGAGGTGGATTATGTGGAACCTGCTGCTACCCTTTCCCATTTACATTCTGCCCGGTAAATGGACAAGAGGCATCGGTGTCGCTCCAAATTATCAATCCCCACTGGGTTGCTTGTGCGCAAGATATTCCCATTGGTATTTTAGCCTTGTTGTGCGTAACAATGACGTTTCCACAACATGCTTGACGTGTTTTCCTTTCGACATATTCCCGGAACAGAGCTGGCCTAGAGCGTCTGTTTTAGCATTGCTGGGCTTGCATTTGATGTGCACCCTCATTACCCTTCCTTCTGAGAGATAACGGTATGTGTCTGCTTCATTCTTTCCAATAGTGATTTTTTGTGCCGTCTTATAATTCGGATCGCAATACGATTTTTCTGAAGGCATATTATGTCTCAGCGTGTCTGTTTGCTTTCCAAAACGACTCAATGTGTTGTATTAGAAGTTTGACTCGGGTATGGTTGTTGTGTTCCTTACGCAGATTTTTTATTTTTTTTATTTTCTAGATACATTGCATTCCGCTTTCTTTTCGCCATTTCATGGAAGAAGGTAGGTAACGTATGGGGTTTGACAAATTAACACAGGCAGATACAAGCATTTACATTTTACAATAATCGATAAAGTTGGCTTCCAAGTGGAGGTGACATGTAAAAATGTTTACTATTTATCCTTTGAGTGAGTCATGCTAAAGCTCTTTCAGCTTAACCACGGTATTGTGGTGGGGAAATGTAAAGGAAAGACGTCTATAGTAATACTTGTATGGCACTGCTCTGCACTGATTTGCATTTGTCAAGCATGGATTTGTGGAGAACCTCGCTGGCATGATATAATAGAACTGGTGTCGGTGACCAGGCAAATTTAAGCAGTCCCTTATATTAAGTGGACTGGAATACTTTAGTAATGTTGCATATCGTGTATGATGTTCCCAAATAGTTATTTGAAGATAGACAGATTAAATTCTGTTTTTTTTTTTCCTTTTTAATACGTTTCATCAAATTATCCACCTGTCTATCACCTACAGCGGTCAATTGTATAATTAAACATAAGGTAGTTGATCTAATTTTATGAAACGTCTAGCTTACCTGTAATTAATTTATTCATTGCTCTTTCTATAAAATGTATTGAAATGCATTTAGTGCCAGGACACGAACATACCACCGAAAACGTTGCCATTGCTGTGCAATCTCATTTTTTTTCCCGATCAATGCAATCCTGATAGAAGCACCGTGTAGATAAATCAAGACAAAAAAATTAAAATGGTGTAATATAACATGTAAATAGTATTCAGTGCGACTGAGGAAGAGACTACCGCGTTGACATATTGAGGGTATAGTTCTGTCATTCATTCGCTTTCCGGTTGTGATCGGGCTTCGTTAAATATGTCTAATACAGTTATGTGGAGGCATTGACCATTAAAGCGGGTTTTAACAAAGGTACCCGAGATTAACCTTCCATCGCGAAAGAGTGCATGTTAGGGACCGTAGTACTCTCCTTTATGCCTCAAAATTATTTACACTTGCACTGATATGCAAATGCTATTTGATGCGCCCCTTTGCCCGAAACGCATCGATTCGCCTTGCTGTACATACGACCTGAGCACAAAGTAGCACACAAAGAAAGATTGAGATGGAGCCTTTCCCAATTAAGCATATTTGATATAATTTTTTACAGGTAGAAATACCTTGATTGGTAGAAGTAAATAAATCGTATTTACCTGCATTGATTTTATATTTATTCAACTCTACAAAGTTAGATTGCAATGCCTCGATTATCAAGACGGAATTAAAACATTTAGCAGAATATATTTTCTTCATGTAATCCCCCATTTCTATCAAGGAACATAGCATGTAACACTGATGTTTTCTACGGTCCCTAATGGCTTTCATATACCAACAGCGGGGACCGGAAACACACAGGGCTGACTGTGAGAACGTGGACTAACGACACTGAATTAGTTGAATTGCTTTTGCTGGTGTCAAATATGAGTCGAAGAGCTACATATATTAATAGCTTCCAATCTGTTTGGTGGTGAAATATACAGAATTGGACGATTGAAAATAGCAGACAGAGCAAGAACATAACGTTTGCAGATTTGATATAGGGCGCACACAACAGTGACTGAGAACGTGAATTAAAAATAAACGCATGAAAACCAAGCATTTCTGGCGAGTGTGTATTAAAAGAGGAAAAACAGAGTTACTGAGCTCACGTTTCACGTTGATGAAATATCGGGATCATGAACGGTTGAATAGACTGCCTGCCTGCAGCCCATAACATCCTGGAGCCGCGGTCTCCGGTAGGAAACTGCCGATTCGTGCACTCCAAGCCGCGGAGTGTGTTTGACCGTCCTGACGTCGGCGTTTTGATCATCCCGACTACAGGGCCTGTACATCGGGACGTCCGTAGCGGCGACTACGGAAAGTTCATGGCTCCGACCACGGATGAACAAAGGAGGATGACTGACTGTACTTCCAACGCAGTGAAGAATGCTGTGGTAGATGTATGTGTTACATTTTATTGTGGATTGTGTGTTCTTTTTTTAAGTGTATCGCTGCTGGCGAATTCATTTCACTGTAAAATTGACTTTGACTTTGACTTTGCACAGTCTTTTGCCCAGAGTAGGGGAATCGAGGACCACAGGACATAGGTTCAAGGTAAAGGGGAAAAGATTTAATAGGAATCCGAGGGATAACATTTTCACACAGATATTGCAATGCATGAAGGTAAATTTTATCTTGATCATTGAAACGTGTTAATTCGTATCGAAAACCTGCGAAGTTTTTCAACATTATAATTTAATTTACAAACAAAATCGTCCAGTCTACTCACGGAACAGCTGCAGACAATGTTTCAGTTCTAAGGCAAAAAATAAAAAAACAGGGTAGAGATTATTGTGAGTGTACATAGTCAATAAGAAACGTATCATATTGGAGCTAAACTTCCCTTGTTTCCCTCAAGCCCCTGTCCGAGCCATGGGACAGTATTGAAATAAATAAAACCGTGCAACTACGAAGTCCTGCTTGGCAAACAGCGCCTACATGGCCGTTGACAATGGAAGGAAAGACCACCTCACCAATAACCCATGGAATATTTCAAACTTGCCGATCGTTCGCAATTAGTTGAAAATACTCACGATTTTTTATAAAATGCATATTTATTTAAAGCATATTAAACCATTATAAACATAAAATGAACTGCAGGAAAACAAAACAAAACTTATGTAAACTTAGTTTTCAAATGTCTATTGGCGGGCGGAATAAATTAATTTGCTGAAATGTGTCTGCATTGGTTGGTGGGAAGCATCGTACTAAATACAAAGTCCCTGCGCGATAAAGCACGAAGGGATCCTGATGGTATTTATCACAACATGGCATACTACAGCATCAGGCATGTAATGCAAGGCCACCTGTGCAGCTGATTTACGCAGCCTGCCTGGTGTTCTTTGTAGAACTGTACGTGCAAATAAAATCAAATCACAATTTACATTTGTTTGTAATGTTATAAAACCTGTTCGTCTCTCATCATATTATTCCCCACATGTCTCCTGATGGTCACGCACTGAATTCCAAATCGAAGTAATTCATGAGGATATAATTTCATTACCTGCAGATTTGATGTCCTTTTCAACCTCTAATTAAAATGAAAATGCATAATTCTCATTGGGGTAGTGCATATGCTGCTCACTACATTTACATATGTCCCCTCACTATGCATGGGAGAGTTCAGTTCGTGCAATATATCACCGTCATCTGCGTGGTATATGAAATAGATTGTGGTGGATATATGTTGCTATATTAGATAATTACTACGGATAAAGGGGTAACATATCACTGAATAAATCTTCGGTGTCACTTCACGAAATTAATGAGTTAAGTGAAAAACAATCTATTGACAGGGCTCGTATCATCCATTGACATTCCCAGCGCCAGTAAATATTTGCTAGAATGCTATGAAGAATAGGCGGTGCCGTGAGCACTATTCTAGAGTCAACAGACATCACGTATTCATGTTTGCCTATACTGCACTCGTTTCAAAAATATGAATACATGAATACATTTCATAAACATATTTATTTGCCTTCACTACTTTCGAGAAAATCGGAGCAAAGGTGACGAAGGTAATGGGGGAGTGTTGCGTGGTGAAAATTTCAACGGATTCGAATAAGGCATTTGATAGCCCCGGTAGTAGGCTGGTCCAGAACTGTAAAATGCCGGGAATAAAAGTGACTAGATCTTACAGATTCAGAACTGGTGTCATCATAGAATATAGAGTGTCGTGGTGAAAGAACAACATTCAGGCTGGAGGTCTCTGATGAGTGTAGTTCAGCAGGCATCTGTACTGAGCCTCTAATTGTGTAATATATATAAACGACTTCGGCCTAAACGTAGACGGGGTGGTTAGAACGCTTGCAGATGACAACAAGTGTCTTGGGGTGGCGGACTGTGAGAAAGACTGAGGAATTAATACAGATCAGCCACAGAAACGGGCGGAGAAATGGCAAGTGGAGTTTAATCCGGGCAACTGTGAAATGTTTCTCTTTTGGAGTGTAAGGGCAAACTATACAATTAATGGAAAGAAACTTAACAACTTTAATCTGGAACGATCCTTGGTGCCAAATCCATAACACAATTGTAATGGCATGTGCGGCGGAATCGTTTTTTGCCGAGGTGAGTGACTATAACGCTTTCCTGGGGCTGATGGTGGAGGCCGTCACATTAGTGCAATTTACGAGACTTTTGGAAGGTATAGAACGTAGAAGAACTCCTGTGTAACGACTAGCAGGGAGTTGCTAGTTGAGAAATTGCTTTGAAATGTGAATTGGATGTGAGATTGGAATTGAATTGTTACATGAAACGGCAATTCAACTATCTATCTCAGCACAAATCCAGTGACGATATGCAGTGATATATTTCACTATGTTCTATAGACAATAGACAATAGACAAAAGACAATAGGTGCAGGAGTAGGCCATTTGGCCCTTCGTGCCAGCACCACCATTCAATGTGATCATGGCTGATAATCCCCAATCAGTACTCCGTTCATGCGTTCTCCCCATATCGCCTGACTGCTATTTTTAAGAGCCCTATCTAGCTCTCTCTTCAAAGCATCCAGATAACCTGCCTCCAATGCCCCCTGGGATAGAGAATTCCATACACTCACAACTCTCTGTGCGAAAAAGGGTTTCCTTGTCTCCGTTCGAAATGGCTTAGCCCTTATTCTTAAAATGTGGCCCCTGGTTCTGGACTCCCCCAACATCGGGAGTATGTTTCCTGCCTCCAGCGTGTCCAAACCCTTAACAATCTTATATGTTTCAATAAGATCTCCTCTCATCCTTCTAAACCCCAGAGTGTACAAGCCCAGCTGCTTCATTCTCTCAACATTTAACAGTCCCGCCATCTTGGGAATTAACATCGTAAACCTACGCTGCACTCCCTCAATAGCAAGAATTTCCTTCCTCAAATTAGGGGACGAAAACTGCACATAATACTCCAGGTGTGGTCTCACTAGGGCTCTGTACAACTGCAGAAGAATCTCTTTGCTCCTATACTGGACGCCTCTTGTTATAAAGAGATCAAAAGTACCTGTTCAAATCATCTGCCATTTCCTTGTTCCCCATAATAAATTCCCCTTTTTCTGTCTTCAAGGATCCAACTTTGGTCTGAAGTAATTTTTTTCCTCCTCACATTCCTAAAGAAGCTTTTACTATCCTGCTTTATATTCTTGGCTAGCTTACCTTCGTACCTCATCCTTTCTCCCCATATTGTCTTTTTAGTTATCTTCTGTCGTTCTTTAAACATTACCCAATCCTCATGCTTCCCGCTCATCTTTGCTACGTTGTAATTCTTCGCTTTAATTTGTATACTGTCCCTGACGTCCCTTGTCAGCAATGGTCGCCCCTTACTCCCCTTGGAATCTTTCTTCCTCCTTGGAATGAACTGATCCTGCCCCTTCTGTATTATTCCTAGAAATGCCTGCAACTTTTGTTCCACTGTCATCTCTGCTAGTGTATCTTTCCAGTCAACTTTGGCCAGCTCCTCCGTCATGGCCCCGAGGTTCCCTTTATTCAACTGTAACAATTACACCTCCGATCTACCCTTCTCGTTCTCCAATTGTCGATTAAACCTGACCATGTTATGGTCACTACCTCCTAATGGCTCATTAACCTCGAGGTCCTTTATCAAATCCGGTTCATTACATAAGACTTAATCCTACAGTTTCCCTAGCCCAACCCTCAGGCTCACCGGCATATATTTTCGGGGATTCTCACTACTCCTTTTCTTAAAGAAAGGAACAGCATATACCACTCTCCAGTCACCCGGGATCCTGCCTGTGGCTAGAGAAGAAACAAGGATTCTCATCAAGGCCACATGCAATCTCATCTCTTGCCTTCTTCAATAACATTGAATAGAACCGAACAGGCCCTGTTGACATACTTAATGTTCTTCATGTGACGTTGTACAATTTCCTTCTCGACAAACTGTTCTGGGAGATGGTTATTCTAAACACTGATCTCGCTGTCCCCCGAGTACCTTTCCTCGGGAAATCCAGATGCAAAATACTCTTTTAGTACCTAAGCTACATCCTCCAACGCCAAGTCTAGTTTCCCTAGGTATTTTTGAGCGGTCCTACCCATTCCCTTGTCATCCTCTTATTTTAACGTAGTATAACAAGGACTTGGGATTTTCCATAATCCGTCTCACCAAAGATCTTTCATGGCCCCTTTTGATTCTTCCACAAATTAGCTTGAGTTCGTTCTTACTCCTTGTAAATTCCTCTTTAGCCCCGTCCGATACCATCTTCTTAGTTTTGATATATGCTTTATTTTTCCTCGAGACACAACTTATAGCCTCCTAGGTTATCCACGGTTCTCTACTTTGACGTCTTTATCCCTCCTCCTTATCGGAACATGCTGATCCGGCGTTTTCATCAGCAACTCTTTAAACAAAGTACACATGTCTTCTGGGGACTGACCTAATAACAACTGCTCCCAGCCTACCCTCCTTAGCTCTTGCATCATTGCATTGCAATCTGCTTTGCCCGAATTATATTCTCCCCACAGTATCCAGAGCTGTTCGACTACAAACCAATCTTATAACATAAGAAGGATCTCGACCCGAAACGTCACCCATTCCTTCTCTCCAGAGATGCTGCCTGTCCCGCTGAGTTACTCCAGCATATTTATAACATAAGGAGTTGTGATCGCCTATCTCCAAATTTGTCTTCCACTGCAGCGCCAATCACCTGGCCACGCTCGTTTCCCAATACAAGGTCAAGTATGGTCCCTCCTCGGGTCGAACTATCCACATAAGTACCGAGTGCATGTGGCTTAGGAAACTAGACTGATCGGACTCATCGCTGTAAAACGTGCTAAATAATTTGCTTTGTTTTCTACTTACTTGAAACATTCAAATTGACTTTTACAGTGTTCAATTCTGAACGGAAGAAATGAAACAATTTATTGGGGGTTTTTTTCAGTACCACTCAGGACACTGAAGTAATCCTTTAAAAATTGTGTTATTATCGGTTCTACATTGCTCTGCATGGCTGTCTCCTGGATAACCGTCTTCAGTGAAGAAGATTAACCACTACAGGATTGTACAACTGTCAACATGAACACCGGAGTCCAAATCGGTTTTGTAACGAAGTATGAAATGACGGAATTGGATTTGCAATTGACATCGAACTGTGCATTCCGTTGATGAATTTATGTCAGGCGTAAAATGTCTCCCAACAAATGATTAAAACTATTCGCTTTGTCTGCAATAATTGCATGAGAGAATTCGACGTGTATCTTCAGAAATTAGCACCAGAAATACTAGGGGACCGCCCAGAAATACTAGGGGATCAAGGATCTAGTGTGAGAGAGGAACTGAAGGGAATCCACTTTACTCAGGAAATAGTGTTAGGTAAACTGTTGGGACTGAAGGCAGATAATTCCACACAGCCTGATGGCCTTCATCCCAGAGTACTCAAGGAGGTAGCCATAGAAATCGTTGATGCATTGGTGATCATTTTCCAATGTTCTCTCGACTATGGATCAGTTCCTGTGGACTGGAGGGTAGCTAATGTAACTCCACTTTTTAAGAAAGGAGGGGGGGGGGAGGAAACGGAGAATTATAAACCAGTTAGCCTTACATCGGTAGTGGGGAAGATGCGTCGATCATTAAATATGTTATATCTGCGCATTTGGAAAGCAGTGAGAGGATCGGTCAAAGTCAGCATGGATTTATCAAGGGGTAATCGTGATTCACTAATCTTTTGGATTTTTTTGAGGATGTAAAAGGTAGGTGGATGTGGTGTATCAGAACATTCAAAAAGCCGGTGACCAGGTCTCACACAAGAGATTAGTGTGCAAACTTAGAGCACATTGGGGATAGGCTATTAACATGGATAGAGAACTGGTTGGCAGACAGTAAGCGAAGAGTAGGAATTCACGTGTCCTTTTCAGAATGGCAGGCAGTGACTAGTGGGTTTCCGCAAGGCTCGGTGCTGGGACCACAGTTATTTACAATATATATTAACGATTTAGATGAGGGAATTAAATGTAATATCTCCAAGTTTGCGGATGACCCAATGCTGGGTGGCAGTGTGAGCTGCGAGGAGGATGCTATGAGGCTGCAGGGTGGCTTCGAGAGTTTGGGTGAGTGGACAGATGCATGGCAGATGCAGTATAATGTGGATACATGTGAGTCTATCCACTTTGTGGCAGGAACAGGAAGGCAGGTTATTTTCTGAACAATGTCAGATTAGGAAAAGGGAAGGTGCAACGAGTCCGTGGTGTGCTTGTGCATCATTCACTGAAAGAAAGCATGCAGGTACAGCAGGCAATGAAGAAATCTAATGGCATGTTGGTCTTCATTGCCAGAAGATTTGAGTTTAGGAGCAAGGAGGTCCTACTGCCATTGTACAAGGCACTGGTGAGACCTGGAGTATTGTGTGCAATTTAGATTTCCTAATTTGAGGAAGGACATTATTGCTATTGAGGGAATGCAGCGTATAATCACCAAATTAATACCCGGGATGGCGGCACAGATATATGGCGAAAGAATCGCTCGACCGGGATTGTAGACACCGGAAATTTGAAGGATGAGAGGGTATCTTATAGAAACATATCAAATTCTTAAAGGATTGGACAGGCGAGATGCAGGAAAATGTTACCGATATTTTGTGAGTCCAGAACCAGGTGTCACCGTCCAAGAATAAGGGATGGGTCATTTAGGAATGAGATGACGATAAACATTTTCGCCCGGAGAGTTGCGAATCAACCCAGAGAATTCTGTCCCACAGAAGTGAGTGGAGGATAATTCACTGGGAGTTTTCAAGAGAGAGTTAGATTTAGCTCTTAGGGCCAAAGGAATCAAGGGATATGGGGATAAGGCAGGAAAGGGGTACTGATTTTTGGTGATTAGCCATGAACACATTGAATGGCGGTGCTGGCTCAAAGGGCCGAATCGCCTACTGCTGCAATTATTTGTCCTATGTTTCTAGATGATGGATATTTCCGCATGTCTGATTACCATCCTATTTCTCCTGCATGTTGATATGTTGCAGTATTATTACCATTACCCTAAAATGGTTAAAACGGCTTTCAGCGCGATCTCCACCATTTTAATTTCGCAGAGTCTCTTGCATCATATCCTCCTCGATAACTACGTGCTTGACATCCCATTATTTTGTTAATGTATATTTAGAGGATGTGGTGGGGTTCAGCTCAATCGTCATGCATGGAATCTAATTCAAATCGGTCAAAGAGAATAGGACAGTGAGTGAAAGTTGGCAAATGTGTAAGCAATAGCGAGGGTGAGTCCATTATTGGGTTAAACGCACACCAAGTGGAAATACATTTTTATCGAAATGGATATTCATTTGACAGAGTGCCCATTATGGTTTCGAACAGGTGGGTGCTGGTGTATTTAAATCAACGTCCAGATGCTGCAGTATCCGCTGAAGTTCCATTATTTCAAAATGTGCCTAACATTTCAGAAATCAGAGCAGACAGCCTGCATAAACGCACATATTTAAGGCCATCAACTGAAATACGTACGGCATAACACACGTGTTTTTCCGTGTGGTGCCTGGAATAATTGAATTAGTTAATTCCTGTTTCCTCGTGTTTGTAGTAATTGATTTTTTTTGGTTATCGATTCGTTTGGATTTACAATACCGGTCGCGATGCTAAATCCATCGATTAATAGTGCAGTCGTTAAATACAAATTCCGTCAAGGAATCTGCACCGACGTAAATGTGATGCAATTGGAGGACGCAAATTATCCTGTTCTGCATGGTCGATTGCATTAAATTTAGTTAATGTTCCTGATAACCACCTTATTGACCCGTGTTCATTCAACATTTTATGACACCCACCATATACTATTGTTAACGGTACTAAATTACACATCCTGAAAATGCAATACTAAATAAAAACATCCATCTCACCAGTCAAAACTTTGGAGCGAACAATTTCTGTAAAGTACAAAACAGATTTGAGTTTATACACGACTTAATGTGTGTGCCTTTCAGATGGCGTGGTGTATTGTATCTATTCGGAGAGACGACATTGCAACATATAAATGCTACAGAAATGCTGAGATGTAATGCCGTTTTAATGCAGCATTAATAAATGTATATGTTAAATGCTGCGACCGCTGAAATAGCAACGTTGCGCTAATCTGGTTATTAGGACGTTTTTGCAAAGATTTAGAAAAATTACGCCATGCATATCCATGTAAATTTAAAGAAGTGTGTGAACCCCAATGGATATTATCTGATATTAGACGATGAAGGCCGTGTGTAACTCTGTTACGACGGGAATTCGAAAAAAAAATACCATGCTGCACCACAGTGTATGACAAATGTGAAGTTTGATGAAGACATAGAACCTTTGTCAGGAGATGAGTAAAACAACGAAAGAAGCAAAGTGCTGGAGTAAACTCGGCAGATCCGGCAGCATCTCTTCATAACATGGATGAGATATTTTGGGAGTGGACCATTCTTCAGACTGATTTAGTCGAGGTGAAAAATCTGTATGAAAGATGTGGGCGGGACAAATCCCGGCAAGTGATAGATGGCTATTGACGAGGGGAGGGGTATGATTGGAAATGGCTGGCTAAAGTCCAGAACGGAAAAGACAAAAAATGTGTGCGAAAGGGTGAGAAGGATAAGCTTGTAATGTGATGCCTGGTGAAGAAGCAAGTTTAAGTTCACATTTATTGTCACACGCACCAATTGGTAGTTATATGTGAGTTACCGTACAGTCACATGAATATGTGTTGAAACATCTTTGCTGTTAAGGTACACTGACACAAGTTTTTCAGTAGTTTAAAAAAAATCACTAAAATAATTAAACTATATTGATAAAACAAAATAAATAAAACAAAATGATATAGAATTAATTATATTATTTTGAGAAAACAAAATAAATTCTAAATACTTCAGGGTCTTGTGTGCTCTTTAATTTTACGGAGTCACATTCATGTAACAATATGTGTTGCTTAAAATTGAGATGCGAAGTGGATACAAATGCATCCTTCAGAAGGTAATTACTCGGCCACAAGGCTCGACGCTGAGTACAACGATGGGTAAGATGAGACAACTGGATAAAATTGTGCCGAACCTTTGAAATATCTGAAATTATTGAGATAACGTGACGGAGAACTGACTTATCAATCGGTACGAGCGGATAATCTTCACCGCTCATGGTCCCAGGCAATCAGCACAATACCGCCAAATGAAACGTATACATAAATTTAACTCACCACGTCTCATCATATAACTCTTCAGTGCTAAAAGATAGGGGAAGGAATTAAAAACACTCAGTAAACTCCGTACAAACAAAGCAAAAATCCACGTGTAGTTTGAATTTTCAACAGCATGTAATACCGTTCTCTTTTACATCCACAGTGCTTTCTGAAAAACAATTTCACAAGATATGAGGATGGAAAATTGGCGTTTCGTGGAAACTTGTAACGCCTCGGAAAGCGATCAAGCATTCATATAATTCTGCTTTAATTTACCAGATATTTAATGGAACCTATTTTGTTTTTTGTTTTTTTCAATGATTCGTCGTGCTCTGCCGCACCTTCAACGTATATAAAAATGACAGCTCAAAGTGGTTTTCCTGAGATTTAGTACTTTAATGCAACGATTAAACAGACTAATGCCATTAGTTAGATCAACCGATCGTCTGAGGAATGTACCCAATTAATCATTTAGAAAAGTAAAAAAATATTATTTAATAGAAAACATATTCCAAGTATCATTAAACAGTGAAACGCATGTGCAAAATAATTCAGTTGCCCTTCACTCTGCATGCGAGAACCTCTATGGATCAGAAACAAATGCATTAGGTATTTTGTAAAAGGAAATGTATCATTTTTTGGTTAGAAACAGAAGAATAACAAATGATGAAGTAAAGCATGGAAGACTACATAAACGCGTAAACCGGTTCTGGCTTCACAAAGAATGTCACAAATAACCATCCAGAACACCATGGTGTCAGGTTAGAGCAAAAAAATGAATGTGCTTAATGTTAAAATTGCAATGATGCTATGGGTTTGAACGGCAATGTAAAACGAGGGTCTGATACACCATTTCCCGGAATATCTAAGGAGTAACATACCCAAAATAATTTGCATTGTGGTACAGATTGATTGGAATGGCGAGTAACTAACGTATGCAGTCGTTATCTTGAAATAGAAAAATGTGAGCTCAAAGGGAAATATGGTCAAGTTGGTGTGACATCGGCAGCGGGAAAATGCCGTACTCCATTACATTAATTGTAACTGTAGGTAAAAGGGAGATTTTGACAGGATCGGACAAAATCAGCACGGCTTTCAGCAAGCAATTGCAATTACAAATCTATCTCCCGGAAGTAACCATCTGGATAGTTGAAGGAGAACAGTTGAAGTGATGAATTTGTGATGTCGGAAACCTACCAGAAACCTATCGATGGAATACAATACTAAAACACTTTGGATTTGGTATAAGATGCTAATGTAGACAGTAAATGCGTCGGCAGACAGACAATAAACAGAATAAATAAACGACGTATATTTGAATGCAACATCACTGCAGGGATCCGTGCCGGGACCAAACAATTTATGACATTTATTAAGATTTACAATTAGGAAGTTACATGTGATTGATATCAGTGTTTGCAGATGACGCATGGGCACGTGACTGGGTAAGCGTTCTGAGAAAATTGAAAAGAAGCTCCTCAGATGCTATGAGGCTGCAGGGTGGTGGAGGAATGCTCACACTGCAAACGGCTAAATCGTTATTCCAAGAAAATCTGAATCCCTATCACAATGCATCAGACTGCATCATTCGACGATAGTCTGTGCAGAATATGTCCGTGTCTTTTCATAATTGACTCGGAGCCCTGAACCTAATTCGCCCCAGGTTATATAACCCCTCAATTCGACATTGCATTTAACCAAGACTACATTCAGCATGTTTTCGTTAAAAAATAATTTTCTGCCGCACTAGTAATAGAATATAAAACATAATATGTACTCCCGGTGAGATATCATCATATTTTACGGAGATAAAGGGAGAAGTTCATTCTGATCAAATACATTTCCGCCACTTAACAATAATTACATATCTTATTATTTAAAATGTACTTACTTTTTTATTCAAATAAACAATCTTACTGTTTTAAAAGGGTACAGATATGCAAGTAGTGTTGAGGTTTGTTTCTTACGCAAAACACTCACCTATATTTTCCAAAAGTGGTTTGATTTCTGATGGGAAAATCCGTAATATAAAACGTCAATTTTGCAAGAGCATCAAAATAGGATGAGAGTACTCACTCATAAACAATATATAAAGTATAAACGAGTATTAACCACTTAGAGCTGTAATGCGTTCTAATACTTGCCTTCTTGTTTAATTCTAATCTCATTTGCTGCGGAAAGAGAACAATTATGTTGGAAAAGCTGCACCCATTCCAAACAAACATTTACCATGAATAATCATTCACATTGGTCATAATGTTAGCTTTTCTGGGTTTGGAACAGCTGGCCGCCCGGCCAATAGGCAATTGGGGGAGAAGGGCCTTGGTCAGGGAGGTGACCAAGAGCCCGATGGTCACTCTGACAGAGGTCCAGAGTTCCTCTGTGGAGATGGGAGAACCTTCCAGAAGGACAACTATATCTGCAGCACTCCAATAATCAGACCTTTATGGTAGAACAGAAGTCACTCCTCAGGAAAAGGCGACAGCCGGCTTGGAGTTTGGCAAAAGGCATGAGAACAAGATTATCTGGTCTGATGAAACCAAGATTGAACTATTTGGCCTGAATGCCAAGCGTCACGTCTTGAGGAAACCAGTCACCGCTCATTAACTGGCCAATACCATACTTACGATGAAGCATGGTGGTGGCAGCATCTTGCAGTGGGGATGTTTCTCAGCGGCAGGAACTGTGAGACTAGTCAGGATCGAGGGAAAGATGAACGGAGCAAAGTACAGAGAGATCCTTGATGAAAACCCGCTCCAGAGCCTGCTGGACCTCAGACTGGGGCGGAGGATCGCCTTCCAACAGGACAACGACCCTAAGCACACAGCCAAGGCAATGCAGGAGAGGCTTCGTGACAAGTCTGTGAATGTCCCTGAGAGGGCCAGCCAGAGCCCGGGCTTGAACCCGATCGAACATCTCTGGAGGGACCTGAAAATAGCTGAGCATCGACGCTCCCCATCCTCCCCAGAGAGGATCTTCAGAGAAGAATGAGAGAAATACCCAAATACAGGTGTGCCAAACTTATAGCGTCATGCCCAAGAAGACTTGAGGCTGGAATCGCTGTCATAGGTGCCTCAACAAAGTACTGAGTAAAGGGTCTGAATACTTATGTAAATGTGATATTTCAGTTATTTCTCTTTAATTACTGCCAAAATTTCAAAAACACCTGTTTTCGATTTTCTTTTTAATTTTGGGGTATTGTGTGTAGATTGATGATAAAAATGAATGTCATCCATTTTAAAATAAGGCTGGAACGTAACTAAATGTGGAAAGGTGAAGGGGTCTGAATGCTTTCTGAATGCACTGTGTATGATATGATAAAAGCATTAGCTCCACGGAAATACATTAATTTCATCGCTCAGCTAAGCAAGATTTCGTATACCATTCGTATTATTTTCCCCGATTACTACAATAAAGATCATTTATCAGCTGAACAAACTTTCAATTGTTGGACAATACTACAGTATCTGTTCCATATCCACAATTTCACAATGTGCATGCACCCGATTCAAATTGAGATCCTTTTGCATGCTACACATTCTAGACTTCTTGTACTAATGGAAAAAAATCCTCACAGATTTCGGTGATGTTTGTCTGCAGATCTTTGAATACTGGGAAGGAAAACATATTTTAATAGTTTGACGAATACGTTGTGTAGTCACTAATTGCCGAATGTGCAATACCTAGTCAGAATTTGATAGGTAGTGGTCACTTTTAATCAAATAAGATGACAGTAGATTGTAATATGCGTTATACTGACCGGGGAATATGGTCAAACATGGAAGCTAATTTTACAGAATGAAATATTCGTGTTGCAACAAAGGCTTTTGACACGCGCATTTCCGCTTGTGATAAACCATTGTTTTATTTGACCTACCGAATAAATGCAGGGACATTCATTGCGTCTAATTAACGCTATTGATTTCCTTAGGCTGTCTATCTCAAGCACTCAAGATAATCTTGAGGAGACACCATAGTTTATTGATGAGGGGAGTGCAGTGTGTGCGGTTTATATGGATTGCAATAAGACGTTGAGTAACCTGGTGCATACCAGAAATATTTGCTATCTTATTTCAGTTTCTCGGAACCAGTCTTATTCTTTGCTTTATTTAAATACGAATGACACCACATATCCTCGTGTATCGCCCTGGTGTTGGTGTTATCGTTTGTAATTTAGCTCGGCCTAGAGAATAAGCTGTAAGAACAAGAGCCACAGCACTTAGTCTTCAGCCATTAACAGTAACAATATATATCATCTAGTATCAGTTGCCCCTAAGACTGGTAAACATTCAGTTACACAGCGATTTTCCCATGCAACGCAAATTCACGATAATCGCTTACATGAAAATTCGTATATATAAAATCGCAAGACTTGGTTAATCTGTATGGGAATCACCAATACACTTATTTTGTTCTGTCGGTGGCATAGAATTTTAATTTGATTGATTTACAGTGGATGCGGGGTCCAGTACCGTTATACATGAAGTGTGGGAAACTGATGAAAAATAAACAAACGTAAGTAGTTCACTTACCGTTGCACTCCAAGTCATAGTGCATTTCTGGAAAAGAAAGGAGTGAAAACGTATTCCCAGAACATACAATAACAGTGAAACACAATTAACCCACAATTTCTTTTTGGCGTACATTGATGTAAGGGCATTTCATCTTCAATACGCAAGCATCCGTGTGCATTTCCGAAAACTGTTTTTAATTGGAAAATGGGTTTTAGACATTCATTTGTTAAATCCCAGAGTAAGAGAATTATAGTCACAGAGTGATTCCATTCGACGATTATAGTACTTTACTCTACATAACGAAGGCATGTCTCTATTTAAGGGGCAATTCTGTTTCCAGAGGCACACAAAAGAAAAAACGTCATTCTACACGTAACGTTTGGTACTATCCAGGTGGAAAGGTTGTAATATATCGCCAAGACTATGAAACTGAACTAAATATCTCTTCCAACGATTGACAATTAGACAATGGGACTAGTTCAGTTTCACCGTGGAACAGTTGAGAGGAGAAGCGGAGTGGGAGATGGAAAAGCAATCTTAAGCGTGAGCACAAGTCGGTTTCACTATTGAGTGTGCAGTTGAGTTGAGAAGCAGCGCCGAATATTTAATGTGCAGACGGTATTGTTCAGGAGTGAGAGCTCCAAGTTGTATATTAAAGGAAGGGGCGTGGTAACAAAGCAGCCATTCGGACTGGTTGTTTTAAAATAGATTTTTTGGAGAGGCAAGGGATTTTCTTTGATGGCAAATGCTGATGCTTTTGTTTGAGAGGTTTCACAGGGCAGATTTAGCAGGAACGGACGGCAAGACAAGGTAAAATAAGCTATTGGTTTAATTTGTAACTCTTCTATGTCCGAATGCATATGTAATGTCATTCAGTCCATTAGTCTACTCCCTCCGCAGAATGTTGGAACTGTATCCCTGGAGGAATACAGCAAATTGAAGAGTGCGATTAAGAAGACATTCAGGAAAGATGACAGGAAAACACTGGCAGGCAAAACTAAGGAGAATCCAATGATCGTCATATGTAGAATGCAGGGGATGGGCATGGTCTTCAGTGAATGCATAATATCGGTCTTGCCATGGAGAAATAATTGAAAACGCGGGAATTTGTCAAATCTATTCGCGATCTCTCTTGTGTATTACAGTTGAATATCTTAGAATGTATGCATGTGGATAAACCGCCCAGGTCTGATCAGATATATCCAAGGACAACATGGGAAGCGAGATATAAATAATTATAATAATGCATTTTATTTGCTGGCGCCTTTCTGGACACCCAAGGACACCTTACAGGACATAAAATCACAATACGCATATTAAAATCAAGTTGATTAAAAACAAAAAACAAAAAACAAAAAAAAAAAATTACACAATCCATTTTAAGTCATTAAAATCAGGGTGAAGATGGTGGAAGTTATGTCGGGTATGCTAATCTAAACTGTGTTTTGAGTTGTGATTTGAATTGATCGATAGTGTCCAGGTGACGGATGGGAGGTGGGAGAGTGTTCCAGAGACGTGGGGCAGACCAGCTGAAGGCTCTGGCACCCATGGTGCTGAGTCTAAATGTGGGGACAGTTAAATTGCAGCTGAGGAGGAACGAAGTGACCGGGAAGGAGAGTATGGTAGCAGCAGGTCAGATAGGTATTGGGGAGCAAGGTGGTGTAGGGCTTTGAAGGTCAGCAAAAAAATCTTATAGTTAATCCGGTGGTGCACAGGGAGCCAGTGGAGCTGAGTGAGGACGGGTGTGATGTGGTCCGATGTTCTGGTGCGGGTGATGATCCGGGCTGCAGAGTTCTGAATGCATTGGAGGCGATGAAGATGTTTATTGGAGGTCCAAGTATGGAGGGCGTTGCAGTAATCGATGCCGGATGTGACCAGAGCGTGGATGAGGACTTTTGTATTGTCTTTGGAGGGGAAGGGGTGGAGTCTGGAGATGTTGCGGAGATGAAAGTATGCAGAACGTGTGATATTGCTGATGTGGGGACCAAAGGAAAGTGTACTGTCCAGAATGACGCCGAGACTTTTGACATGGGAGGAGGTGGGTATGGGTGAGCCATCAACTGAAACGGTGAACGGGTGGGTTTTGGAGAGTGTGGACTTTGAGCCAATTAGCATGCTTTCTGTTTTATTTCCATTGAGTTTTAGAAGGTTGAATGACATCCAGTTGCTGATAGCTTGAAGACAGGTGGTGAGGGCAGTTGGGGGAAGGGAGGTGTTTGGTTTTGTGGAGAGGTAAAGTTGTGTATCATCGGCGTAGCAGTGAAAATTGATTCCAAAATGACGGAGAATATTGCCAAGAGGTTGAATATAGATGATAAAAAGCAGTGGCCCCAGCACCGATCCCTGAGGAACACCATGGGTGACTATGGCAGTTGTGGATGTGACTTTATTTCTCTGGATGAACTTGAGATATATCCAAGGACAACATGGGAAGCAATCACAAATGCCAACAGACACTACCGGGACCAACCTGAGACCTAGTGTAATCATTCGGGCACCCTTCGACTGTATCAGGCCCTGAATACTGTAACTGGCTGCAAAGTGAAGAAGGGCAGCATCGCTATTGATAATGTGGCCGTCCCTGACGAACAAAATTGATTCTATGCTCGCTTCGATCAGAAGGTGCACAGGGCGAAGACATCCATCCCGTCAGACTCGAGGGTGGCTTTTCCCATCTTCACATTTTCAGAAGTTAGATCAGCCTTCCTGAGGGTGAACCCACGGAGAGCAACTTGTCCACATGGAATCCATGGTCCGGTCCCTATGAAATGCATAGTCCAACTAACGGGGTTTTCCGTGGGATCTTTCATCCCTCCCTTCTCTGTTCTGAGATACCTACCTATCAAGAAGACCACTATCATTCCGTTGCCAACGAAAAACAAAGTCTCATGCTTTAAAAACAACCGTCCATCAACCACCACCACGAATTGCTTCGAGAGGCTGGTTATGGCACATATTAAATGCCATAACCGAGCAAACGTGATCCACTGAAGTTCATCTACCGCCACAACAGGACCACGGCTGATGCCATCTCGCTGGCCCTTCGCTCATTCCCAGAACGGTAACCATCTGTAAGAAGGACACCTATGTCAGACGTCTATTCATAAACTATAGCTCTGCTTTCAATACAATTATCCCCAGCAAGCGCACCACCAGATTCAGACTCGTGGAACGTGGAGTTAGCATTCGCTAAGGACTCTTCATTGCCATGACGATTTGTTTCGGTATTTTTTTAATGGGGATTCGGGCTTCAGTCACCAGGTACATTCAAGACGGGGCGGGAGAGGAATAGGAACGGGACTATTGTTGGTTACCAATGCTCAAAACATTGCATTGTAAGCCACCCAAGCGGAATATGCGGTGCTGGTATGTGATGAAAGACTTCACCACTGAAAGAGTGGCTTCTGTCATTGTCTAATACAATCTTTTTACAATGATCAAGAATGAATGTAACACCGCGCCACAATGAAATCAAGAATTTGGGGGTGGAACAGGGAAGCCGGACAGACAATATCATCCGAGGTAACATTGTACAGACAAACAAGCTCAAACAACGTAATTGCATAGCACTCCATAGTTCACCGGTCTTAAAGAAACGTCTCAAAAACTCACGTGTCTCTTCGTCGTATTCAAATAAATCTGTAAATAGAAGGAATCCATTCTTATGAAATACCATCATAATAGCGGTGATACCAGGATCAATGTTAGTATGGTCACTGTTATGAAGAAAAATAAAACAACTTATTTCCATCAAGTATCACAAAAAGCATGATCTACCCGGAGCTAATCCAGAGCTTTCATCGTAATATATATTTTTTCAAAAGTATTGGGAAAATCTACTTCTTGCTTTCAAAGGAATATCATACACATTCCGCGCTGCAATTATTAAACTTGCTTGCTACGTCAGGTCGACTGCATTTGGGGAGACGGGGATGGGTAATAAACCTGGAAGGGATTTTACTAATAATACTCAATTCCATGGTCACGATCTTAATCCGTTATTTAATCTGTATAATGTGTTTATCTATCTCTCTTTCCACTTCATATAATCTGAATATCTCATCACCTACACTAGGCGAGTAATTATCTGCTGATCTATGGCTAGTGATTTACAATTGTCTTGAATTATGACAAACTCTAATCAAAACAGTAGTTCGAAGGGTATTGCCCCCGTTTCGTTCCTCATGCATTTTAAGCAGAAAATATTTGGACGCTTTCTTCCTTCATAAATTATACAATTTCCAAAGGTGCGCAAACTTAATGATCGTTTGTACATTAAATTGCTACATCGCTCTCTATGTGTATTTTATATACAGCCGTGTCGACCTATTCACATTGCATCTACTATGTTGTTCCCTTAACGAGTTTATAACTTGAATATTACATTAAATGCCAGCTGTTACCTGCGCCTCATTACACTTCATTTTTGAAATTGCTCGATGAGGTTTTACTTTTACATTTAATAATACTCATCAAAACAGGTAACGATCATTTTTAAAAACATTCTGTTTCGAATTCCCGTAGGCCGCCATAAAAGCAAAGAAAAATCCAAATTCACATTGACATGAGAATGCTAATCAAAAACTCATGACAAGAGAAAAACACACATCATTAGGACACATATCTTATTGACAATATAGCTACATAGTTTAATGTTCTAGATTATTACCTATTTCCTTTTCAAGTAGCATCTTTTCTAAAATGACAATGTTTTCAAGTTAGGGAGCTGACTAAGCAATTTAAAGCATTGCCATTGTCTTTTCATTTACATTCTTGTTTTTCTTTTATATTGTTTTAAGGTAAGAAAATTAATAAAATTGTAATGTATATCCAAATGATCTTACCGTTTTTGTGAATCAGTTGCCTTAGTTTTTCCAGTTCTGTGAATTTATAATGTTAAAAATTGCAGTACGACACATTATATTAACTTTTTAAAAATTTTGATGGGGTGCTTTGGTTTGCTTATCTTTAATCAGTTTTGTAACCAATACACTTTATTAGTGGAATTCATAATCAGATAGCAAATGTTTTATTATTTCCTGAGTAAATAATAAATGTACTGCTTTTGTGCAGAAAACCAACACACGATTCAATTTACAGGACACAATAACTTGGATCAATGCAATACTGTCACAAAGCATAACCAACGTTCTGTTAAAATCTGCATGTTAATGCTTACTGAACATAAGTAACTACTGCCAGTTTGAACTTGACGCAGCCAATGCAAAACTATATTTATAGACGGACGACTGGGAAAAAACTATTGATTATATGTCCATAACCATTAAACATTCACAAAACAACCAATGAGCACAGAACTATCAGCATGGAGTGGACATTGTCATCCATTCTAAACAGTTTTGGTTCATTTTTAGTCAATGAATCGGAGATGAACGACCATATTCATAAAGCCAAATTTGATGTTTCAAGGGTATGTAAAATCGAATGAAACCATCGGGAAATGTCGTTATATCAGACAAATAGAAGCAAAGGCTTCGCCATTGTTTTTGTTCCTCGGCTGAATCTATTGCTGATATAGATCCGCGGGTTTCAGAATTAATCAAACTTTATTGGCGGTATTGATCAACGGTCGGTTGAAATCTGGGGACAAAGGCAACAAGATGCTCCGAAAACATAGAAAGGTTAACGCAATTGTTCAACAAAGTGTATAAGAGTTGACGAACTTACAAAGGAGTGACACGTGGAATTCAGTTCAGAAACGGGTGATAAAACTGGTCACGCCCAGGGATAGATACACGGGCAAAATAAATCTTAATATTTAGTAATACAATTAGTGCGGTAGAGGACCAAATGAATGCGAAAGTAGAATCACTCATCGCGTAATCTATCACGCGAAGTGTATGTCTTTTTATACGCACGAGTGAAGCCTGTTATTCCTTATGGAGCAATGGACAATGAGAGAGAATTGCTAGCCCCAGCAAAAATATTTGATGTGCTCACAGGTTACAACAGTTAATCACGACTTGGTTACACTAGGGAGGAACACATAGGTAGCAGTTAAGGTTTAAATAAAAAGAAAGATATGCATATCAGAACCTTTGAAGTAATCTACCCACCAGTTTTCATTTCATCGCATGTTGTTTCATCTTGAAAGGAAATTAGACCAGTAATAAGCTGTTCTACTATTCTACTATTATCTGTTCTTCAATACCCCTGCAGTGTGGTCATTCATTATAGGGGACCAATCCTTATTCATCCTCACAAAAGTACCACCTCGCACGTATTATAATTAAATTTAATCTCTTCGTGATGTTTTAATTTCACTAACCGATGGATAACATGCGGCACCTTAGGATTACATTCTTACGATGAGGAACATACTCCATTTTTTTTGCTATTTAGTATCGAACGTAAGCACATTTATAATTAAATAATTAATTAATGTGGCAAACTGCAAACGTTTCAGTCCGGCTAGCGGTCATCTAAGCACAGTAAAAAAAAAACACCCTTACACTATACAATCTGCCTTTTATTACCAAACAATTTGGAATCCAGATCGAGACAACGTGCTGCAGAAACTCATAGGGTTAGGCAGCATCTCTGGAGATAAATGATGGATGACGTTTTGGGTCGGAACCCTTATTTCTACACCACAAAATGTCTATACACGATACCCTGACTGAAGAAGGCCAATGTACCGAAAGCCGTTTTGACCGATCTACATACATGTCACTCCACTTGAACTATGAACCTGCATTCGTAGCTCTCCGTCCTCTTAAAAAAAAGTCCTATTTACGCGAAGGTTCTGCCCTGCCTTAACTTCCCAAAATACGCACCGCGCACTCATCTGCATCATCCGCTTGTCCGGCACAACAAACCCCTGATGTGATTACTGATACTCATCTTCACCATCTGCGATTCAAACCACTTTCCAACCACATCTGCGAGCTAACTGTTCATGTCTTGTACATTCTCGTCCAAGCTTTTGATATAGACCGCAAACTTGGGACCAATATTGATCACTGAGGCACTCCGTTAGTTACAGCCCTCCAGTCCGAAAAACAACCTTCCACCATCTATTTTTGCTTCCTTCCATGAAGCCAATGCTCTATCCAGTCGGCTGGCTTTCTAACCTTCCAGTATTCCCTATAGTATGCATTGCTGAAGTCCATGTGGACAATGCCCTTGTCAATCGTTTTGGTGCCATCTTCACAAATATTAATCAGACTCACAAAACCCATCCTCACACGTACATGCCGATTATCGCTAATCTGCCCCCTGCTTATCCAAATGCATACATACTGTATCTTATCCCTGAGATTCCACTCCAGTTACTTGCCTACCATTGATGTTAGAATCCTAGGTTTATAGATGCCCTGATTTACTTCTTAATTATTCTTAAATAGAGGCACCAACATTATCCATCCTCCAATGTTCTGGAATCTCACATGCATTTTATGATTATTTACATATCTCAGCCATGGTTCCTGCAATTTGTCCGTCAGTTCCAGGAGAGTTGGCTGCCTTCATGCGCCTGAGCACGCACAGTCGCTCTTCCCCCGTAATACAGATTGTCGTCGAGTTATTTCCAGTAATTGTCTCAAGTTCTCCAGTCTTAATGCCTTTCTCAACAGTAAAACAGAGACGAAATACTAACCGATCCCGTGCGGCCAAACACAGGTATAACCGTTTTTCTTTCTACGGGGCCATATTTTCTCTCTCTAATTACCTTATTTCCATTATTGTCCACATAATCTGTTTAGATTTTCTTTAATACTATCTGCAGGGGCTATCTGCAGTGTTCACCTGAACGCTCTGCCGACTCCTGTTTTCTCCTTGTCACCCATATACTTACTCCCTTTACCTTAGACGTGACCACCTCGCTATAACTATAAAATTCTCATGCATCGCGGACCATTCTGATTTTGTCCCAACTCCAGTTCTCTGACGGGGACAGTAAATAGACAGTAAAATGCACAAGTTAGTGCATTGTATTCTCAGGCACGGAAAGAATATTTCCTAATGCATTTATTATTTTTAATTGCATCTTCTAAACCTCAAGGAAGGGAATCCTAACTTCTCAATTTGTTTTATACGTCAACAATTCCCATAGATGAATATAGAGGGTAATGTGAGTGCCGGCCATTTTATTGTTTTCCAGAGCCGAATCGCCTACATCAAACATTCTCCTTCAACTCCTCTCTAACCATCCTCGTTCATATCCATCATTATATGTGTGTGTGTGTGTGTGTGTGTGTGTGTGTGTGTGTGTGTGTGTGTGTGTGTGTGTGTGTGTGTGTGTGTGTGTGTGTGTGTGTGTGTGTGTGTGTGTGTGTGTGTGTAAATATAGAGACAATATGAGGGAGGGTGTATAGATGAGTGAGAATATTTGATGAACCGGGTATATGTACATATCACATAAAAATAGAAATATAATAATTAAAACCGTACTTCTTTTCTTGTTGAGCTGTCTTAGTACTTTGACTGCTGTGAACGAAATAAATGCATATATTGCACTTCCGTGCGCTCACACATTCGTAAGAAAATCAATCACAATGCTTCTCTCAGTTTTAGTCAGAAAAGTATGCTTTGATGTGCCCGCAACTACTTTTAAGCTTTTATGTCACTCATCAACACAAATCATCCAAAATGAAAAAATGAGATCGGATTACCTTTGTGCTGAATCTTTCAAGTAACTATCTCATCGTGCTAAAGGCGTACTTTGACCCACTTGTATGTGGTTTATTACTTGGAGAGCTCCGATTTACCAGCCCTCGAATAAGGACTCTGTGGTGAATAAGGATTCGTTTTATTATGCAAATATTTACTGGTGGGGACGCACTTTCCAGAGCATCGTTAATTTCAAATGGAAATGGAAATCATTGGCCATTATTTTTTTTATTGTAATGCCCCTGTCCCACTTAGGAGCCCTGAACTGAAACCGCTGAAGACTTTGAACCCCATCCAAGGTTTCCGTGCGGTTCTCGGAAGTTTTTGTCAGTCTCCCTACCTGCTCCCACTACCTGCAACCTCCGACAACCACCTGCAACCTCCGGCAACCACCTGCAACCTCCGAGAACCGCACAGAAACCTTGGGTGGGGCGCATAGTCTCCAGAGGTTTCCGTTCAGGTTTCGTAAGTGGGGCAGGGGCATAAGTTAGCAATGAAATGCATCAAAGGTAGGCCAAAATATCGGTGCAGCTAGATTAGATGCCTGTTGTTAGGGAGAGTATGGCTCTTCCCCTGTGTACGAGTAGATGAAGCATCCGTAGCAGATTAACTGAACACAGAGAAAAGTGTGTGGGCCAGGCTTATCGAATACGGATGTCTAAATTAAAGTCGATATCCAAGGAACTTTCCACTGCGATTGTCGGCAAAAGTGATGTGGGTTTCGTGTATCCGAAACTTTAGTAATGAAACAAAACGCTCGATAACCGATGCGTAGTTCTGAAATCCCGCTAACCAAATTAATCACTGATCTTTGAGATCAGTCATAAGTTCTGGCATATTTCAATGTTTTCGAATAATTTGGGCATTAAACACAATCACCCTTATTCGTTTTAATATTTATTTCAAATTGGGAAAGAAGTCTAAAGATGAAGTACAAAATAAGAGAACACATAATCCAAAAATAAAATTTCCGAGTGGAAATTATATCTGGAGTGTGGCGTCGCCTAACGGCAGTGGCTCGACTGCAGTCCATCCGTCTTTTTTTAATTTTTGTCTCGTTAAATGTATGTTTTTGATTGTAGCTTTTATTATTTTTTTTAGCTGTGTATATGTGTGGGGGTGGGGGGGGGGGGGGGGGGGGGGTTTTAATCCCTTCCCTGTACGGGGACACGACTTTTTCCCTGTCGAGTCTCCGATGTCGTTGGGCCTAACATCGTGGAACCGGCGACAGCCTCCAACCCGAACCAACCTGAGGGCTCCGTCGAGGAGCTGGCCGACTTCGGAACGGGAAGAGTTGTGGTGGCGCCCGGCTGCGACCCGACTCGGAGCTTCGGAGGCTCCGGCCGCAGGCCCGGTAGACAGGAACATCGGGAGCTCGCAGGTCCCTAGTGGGAGACCACTTTACGGAGCTCCCGCAACTGCAACTTCTCCCGCCGGAATCGCGGGGTTTATATGCCTTTCGACAGCAACGTGTTTTAGCTGGATAGTCCCACTGTCTTCGTAAAGTCAAATGAATCGGGGAACTATGTACTGTAGACTTATGTTTGCTTTTGTATGCAAGAAATAGTGTAAGCAACCTCATTACTCCCCGGTTAGAACAGGATTGGCAAGAGAGTGGAAATCAATTGCGTAGTGAGATAGCTAGAGCAAGTAAACATTTTCAGTGGTTTTTCAGTGGTAATTCCGGGGTAAAGGCAAGTGACGCTACTTTATGCAAAGTCCTCTATCACGACGATTGTAGAAATACCCACGTGATATACACCATATCTGTTCATTCATTATAAAATTGATATTGATATAAAATTGATATTCTATTGGAAATTAGCTTTCGTAAAAACATTCTGGAATCCTCCAGTCCGATAGTAAAACTGCCTTCCAATTGGTAGAGTAATAAAATATATCGAAACGGTAAAGAGTGGGTGAATGTACAAATCAACCATGAATATGCTAAATCGTCAAACGCCATTTAATAACCTATTCGTTATCCCCGATTGTGGCCAACATAGACTAGTCATGAATTGCAATGAACGCGAACAAAATAAAAAATAATGGGCGATGTCAATTGCTGAGAAGAAGCCAGCAGACATGTTGCGTTAACACTCACGGACCTTCTCCAATTTGATGCTCTCTGCCATCTACTTCATGGTTAGATTGGCGATGATCAGTGTCCTCGCTCGGCTGCGTTCTAGTTTCGTTTGCCGACATAGCCGAAGGTTAAACTGGAAATAATTAGAATGACAATCATTGTTTTGCTTATATTCTATTTGAAAGAGAACAAGTACATTGTAACATGTTCAGATGTCTGCAAGTAGTTCAAATTAACATCTGCAGAACTCCAAATTGTACCTGTCAATCGGGGATAATATATATAACACAACGCCATGATAAAATCTCAATAAATTATTATATACAGCAGTGTTTATATACCAACAGTTGTACATCATCTTCCGCTCAGAGTATAATGTAATAAGCCTACGATTTATATCCATGGACAAAGCCTAAATCCCTTTAGGAAAAAAGTGACGATATCGAACATGACACCGAGCGCATCGGTGCTTGCAGCCCGGTAATGCACAGCAGCACCTGGGTCCGACGCGAATGAACAAGCAAGCTATCACCCTGCAGAATTAGATTGCCGAGAACTGAAGGCAAATGTGGCTTCAAAAGACAAGATGCTGAAGTAATCTCGGAGGTATCACGTTGAAATATTTGTGGTGGCGCATCTGCTGCTGTCTAAGCTGTGAAGTATTTTCAAGACCATTTTGCACTCCATCAAAGACAACGGTTTAGCATCCGTTCTTAAAACCCGTTCTGTTATTTGTTCCTCCATCTGAATGCTCTTACAAATTTGGAAATTGAAATATTTGCACCCAGTGATATAAACATGGATATTGTAGTTCTTGAGAATATAACAATTAACTAGATTAAATTGGTCGATGGTGCATTGGTAACTGTGTTACCCGAATATGTTCCACAGATGCAAACTTCACACGACGTGCATGAATTTACGGAAACATCTTGAAACTGAATTTGAGATTAAATCGCAGATATTAATTTATGGCAGGTGTATACATTTTTATCCATATGGAAGGAAATAAAAAACTCGTTGAAGTAATTTCGGAATAGATATACTTGAAGCATTGGACAATTTAAGTGTCACTAAATGGAAAAGCCAAAGTTTCTGATTTGATCTATTTTCTGCCGGTAACCTTAAAATAGACGAGTCGATCACACATCTTATTCACGTTCATTGAATCAAACTTTGGTATTGAAAATAGATTAATTCCCAAAACACGATCAATTATTTCGGAGAACCGGTAGCCCGTAAGACCGGCAGAATTATCCCATTCAGCCCAACGAGTCTGTTCCGCCATTCGAGCATAGCTGATCAATTTCCTCCATCAACCTCATTCTCGTGCATTCACCACGAAAACTGTAACTCCCTTACTAATCACGAGCCGATCACCCATCTCTTTACAATACCCAATGACACGGCCTTCGCAACCGGTTCTGGCAATGAATTTCACAGGTTCACCACCCTCTGGTTAAGATTCTTCCTCGTATTCGTTCTAAAGGCACGTTGTTTTATTCTGAGACTGTACCTCATGTCGTTAATCACTCCCACAACTGGAATCATCCTCTCCACTTCCACTATCTACGCCTTTTATTGTTCGATAGGTTTCAAATAGATCCTCCTATCCATCTAAACTCCAGCGGATACAGACCAGAGGCATCATACGCTCCTCAAACATAACCCAATCATCTCCAGGATCATTCCTGTAAACCTATTCTAGACCCGCTCCAAAGCCATCCCATCCTTTCTCAGATATGGAGCCAAAAATATTCCATCTTTAACTTGACCAACTCCTTATAATGCCTGAGCATTATATTCTTATATATACTGCTTTCGAGATGAATTCTAACATTGCATTTTCCTTCTTTATTTCCGACTCGACCTGCAAATTAACCTTTTGGGATTACTTCCCCGGCAATCTCAAGTATCCGATTTCTGAACTCTCTCCATTTAGAAAACAGTCTACGCCTTTATTCCTTCAACCAAAGTACATGGCCGTAAATAATGCTATAGCGTACTCCATTAGCGACGTATTTGCTCATTCTACCAGCCTGTCCCAGTCCTTCTGCAAACTCCCGGCATTCTCAACACTACATGCCCCATTCATCTATCTTCTGACATCCGCAAACTTATTTGATGGCCACAAAGCTATCAATTTCATGTCCGGATCAGTGAGGGTACTCTAAACGAAGATAAGGCATTGCAGCGACCATCAGCCACCTCATTCAACCATGAGCGATTGCCGCTCACGTTCCCCAAATTTCCATAATGAGCTGGGTCCGATTCAAAAGCCAATCTTCTAAACGCATATATTAATTAGTTATAGCAGGTGCTGAATACGGATTAGGCGTTAAAACGGAATATGCTTTGGCGCACCGCTTAAACTTTGCTCTGAATCTAATGCGCCTGTAACTTAACTACAATCTATTAAATTGTAATCATAATGATGTATTTGATCATAAATTCAGCATGCCAAACAGATTGAATATACAATCGTTATTATAAAAGAAAAGCCTTATCTCTCGCACAGTCACCTATTCACAAGCTCTCTCACAGATACAGACATAAACCTGATGTGTTGCCTGTTTGTGAGTTAATCACACAAATGTCATCCTCGTTCACAAAACAGCTGACACGTTCTCTATGAATAAATGAGCTTCTATATACCCTACTCACTGTGAATAAAATATGAAGTGAAGAGCACCACATCCATTACTAAAAACGTTCCTTATCAATGTTTTCGCGAAGAAAGATACCTCAACGAGTCTGAACATTGTGCACTGACACAGCAACTAAATGAAATCTCCATTCGATTCCAGGCAATATACAACATGCGCTACTATAATCACTCTCTCCTATATTTCACTATGAACAGCATAATTTGTAATATCACCTGACTGGCTTTCTTAACCTTGTGACTGGTTGTCTGAACCTTGTGTCTGCGATTGACTAATCATCAATTAGATTAGGATTTATCTGGAAGATAAAGGACGTTGGCCATCAAAAGGCACTTGAATTCATCAGACAAGGCTTTACGCTCTCATTATCAAGCACAGGGTTTCTGAAAGTTTCACTTTCTCTCCCTCTCTTCTCTCCCTGAAACGCACACACTTCACTAAAGATAATTCGCAAAATATGTCTCCACCTCACCTCAGTATTTGTGGTTAGGTCCGATTGCTCTAACTCCGTAATGAATATGTTTGTAAAATAACTGTCTGCAAAGTCCTACGTGTTCTTTGTTCGCACGTGATTGGCTCAAAGGAGGAAAACGTTGGCTGCGATCCTGAACGTCATACGTTTTGTCCTGTTATCTGTTCGCTTTAATCAGTTTCCATGACGCGATTCTCGTCATTTATCATGTGAGTTATGCATGTGTTAGGGGACGACATGATTCCTTTGTATGTTGACTAATTGCTGATATGGTTGTGCCAAGCATATTGCTGCACAGTACGGTTGCAAATGTGGACCATAGATGCAGATTACGTTGTCCTCATATTCAACAGGATGCATTTGCAATGCCTTGCTCACATGAATTTCATAAGAATTGGCTGAAATGATTACACTCCCGATTTCAACGTCCTATGTAACACAGTTTCTACTTGCCGAGACAAAAATACTTCAGATGTCGAATATCTCGCAAAAAAAAACTATTATCCGTGAGCCTGATATTGCATTTTGTTTCATTTACAACCTCAAGAATTTATCCTAGATATTCAGCTGTGTGAAGTACTACATTTCTTTTCTTATTCTTTAGATTTCAGCATCGAGGAGGGGTTTCTATCAGTTCGGTTTCGTTTTATCTTGATTATGACCATGTAATTCCATCAAAGCTGACAAAGAAATCAACGATAGTTTCTTACGAGACCTCCATTCTTTTGTCTATATTTGAACAGATTATTTTATACACAGGATACAAGAGCAAAATACATGTCTGTTACATTTTATCTAGCGACATTCCTAAATCGTGTAACAGTTGTTTCGGAAACAAACTATATAATTGCTAAAACCGGTTTAACCGGGTATTTGTTTATCAGGGCAGCAGAAATATAATTCATAGATTGTGGATTGACCTGCCCTGGTAAAATTGGACACATTCCACTGCGCTGCAAAACATTCAAGGTCGCATCATTTGAAATAGTGAAACATATAAATAGCAACTGCTGGGTGATATGAACCAGTATTTAGTTTAGCTTTCAGAATCTGGCAAGATTTTAGAAAGTAAATAATTTTACTGATTCATTGATACCTTGCTGTTTGATGCAAGACTTGCGGACGATCAGTTCGCATAATAAACATGACATTGTTAGAGCAGACCCTGGTATGATGGGGACGACTTATTTTCGTACCCAAAATAAAATAAACCTCTTTGTGGGCCAAGTTGTTATGTTATTCACATCGAGTTCAATGATCGTGGAAGCCGAATAGATTCATAATGATTGCAACCAACCCACGGATTACCATGTCGTGACCATGGCTATAGATGTTTCCAATTTAGTTCACGGCACAAAAGACGTGCCGTGCAATATCAAATTAATTAAAAGTACTGTGTACACAACGATATCCAACGGCACCAAAGAATAAACAGCTAACCGAGAAAATACCAAATTCGGCAAAAAGCTGCAGAGAATGTTCATATAATTGCTTTATTAAAACTCAATGAAAAGGATATGTAAACTACGTTCCTTCGAAAGAGCCTCGGGAATATGTAGGGGGGGGGGGGGGGGGTGTCGGGACACTGAAATGAATGACATGTTTCATATATCCAAATATTCAAAAAATAATTTCCCAGTTGTCATTCATAGATTGTCGATGGTAGGGTGATCGACATCATTTCATCGTCTATGATATAAGAACTAAAAATATCAAAATAGAATGCGTTAAATCTTTGATATGCGGCAATAGAAGTTATTACAAAGCGATATAAATGCAAAAACCATGCCAAAATAAAAAATGTCACCTGGATTCATTGGATCACGTGACTGCTAATGTCGTTAGGTTTTTAAACTTTCAGTTCTTATTTCAAACAATGTGTTCTCAGAATCGTTTCATCCTAAATGGCCTACCCCTAAATGGCCCTTAATCTTAAACTGTGACCCCTGGTTCTGGACTCCAACATCAGGACATTTTTTCTGCATCCACCCTGTCCAATCCTCTAAGAATTTTTATGTTTCTATAAGATCCATTCTCATCCTTCTAAATTCCACCTAATTCAAGCCCAGCCGACACATTCTTTCATCATTCATCAGTCCTGCCATCCTGGGAATTCTCCTGGTGACATTAACCTGGTCAAATTAATCTCATGTTGCATGACATATTTAACCATCCATGTTAAACAATTATGTTTGTACGAATTTTTGTAGTAATCATTTCTGTTATGAGTAGCTAACCTAAAAAAAAAAACCATGACAACTTAATTCTGTACAAAATATATTTATTGGAAATAATTAAAAACACTGTTTTACAACTATTACAAAATTACACTAAAAAGCAGAAAATCCATTGTTCTGGATAATGATAGGAAATTACATGTTGTACTGCAACTTTTCTACTTCATCCATGGTTCACCATTTAAAATACAGCTTCAACAGTTATAACACATTCCCATTAAGTAGTTTGAAGGGTCTCCACCCGAAATGTCACCTATCCATGTTCTTCAGAGGAGCTGCCTGACCTGCTGAAGTACTCCAGTACTTTGCATGCTTATTAATCTGCATCTGCAGTTCCCTGTTTTTAAGACTTTAAGAAGTTTTCAGGCAAAGGTTAATGGTTTAACATTCAGTGAAGAAAGTTACCCAAGATAACAATGGGTTCTAGATCAAATGGATCACCAGGCCAAGATATAACAAATGGAGTTCAATGCAGATCAATGCGAGATATTAAATTGGCAAAGCAAAGCATGGCAGGGCACACACGGTATATGGCAGAGACCGAGTGTGCTGTACAACTGCAGGACCACGGCATACAGCCACATAATTCCATGAAAATTGAAACCCAGATCGACAAATTGAAGGTGGTGTTTGACACACTTGCATTCAACTATCTGGATACCGAGTAGAAGAGTTGGGATTTCATGTACAAGTTATTGGTGGAACCAGAGTGTGTGCCTACTATCGTCATCTACATCTTGGAAGGATGTCATTAAGCTGTGCAAAGTGCTAAAATGATTCATAAGGATGTTACTGGGACCAGAGTGGTTAGCTTCAAAGTAGAGGCTAGATGGGTTGGTACTTTTTTTCCTGGACCATAGGAATTTGATGGATGACATTAGAAGTATATAAAATAATGAAGAACATTGATAAGGTAAATGGTGACTGGCTTTCTCCCAAGGCATAATTCTAAAGCTAGAGGTCATAGATGCAAGGCAAGAGGAAACATGTGAAGAGACCTGAAGGGTAACCTTTTCCACACTATGAGGTTAGTGGCCATCTGGAAGAATCACTGGCGGGACTGACGTATGATGAAAGAATGGATCGACTGGGCTGGTATCCACTGGAATTTAGAAGGATGAGAGGCTATCTTATAGAAACATAAAATTCTTAAAAGATTGGACAGGTTAGATGCAGGTAAAATGTTCTGGATGTTGGGGGAGGCCAGAACCAGGGGTCACAATTTAAGAATAAGGAGGAGGCCAGAACCAGGTGTCACAATTTAAGAATAAGGGGTAGGCCATTTCGGACTGAGAGGAGGAAAAACTTTTTCACCTAGTTGTGAATCTGTGGAATTCTCTGCCACAAAAGGCAGTGGAGGCCAATTCACTGAATGTTTTCAAGAGAGAGTTAGATTTAGCTCGGAGGGCTAAGGGAATCAAGGGATGTGGGGATAAAGCCAGAACGGGGTACTGATTTCGGATGATCAGCCATGATCATATTGGCTCAAAGGGCCAAATGGCCTACTCACGCACCTATTTTCTATTTTTCTTTGTTTCTATGGAAGAAGCTGCAAGAGGAAACTGAAGAAGCAGATGCAATTTACATGTTAAATATATTAAGATAATAAAGGGTTAGAACCAAATAGGAAAATGGGACAAGTTTGGGTAGATATCTTGGTCAGCATGTACTACTTGGGCAGAAGAACATATTTCAATGCTCCAATTTATTGAAACACACATTGTTGATGTAAAACTTTAGTGTTGCTGAGTGAAAACTATTAGTCTGATAAACAGTGCAGCAATTGAAAGCAGACATTTTTACAGCTTGTTTGCATATGCTTGCAGTTCTTGCCTGATCATTATAGTGGAACACAGTCAGAGCCGGACAGAACAGAAACAGGCCCCCACAGCCCACGTTGTCCATTCTGGCCAAATAAGCACATTAGACTAGACCCATTTATGTGCATTTGGTCAACAGGCCTCTAAACTCTCACTATTCTTACATCCATCAGAATGTCTTTAAAATGTCATAACCGACGGCCTTTACAACTTCCTCTAACAGCCCTTCACCCCAACAGGAATATTGTGTCCCTGTACTTTTCCTTTCTCACCTTTAAAAGCCTCTAATTTGCTAGCCACCCCCTTACCCAAAGACATACTCTCCCAATCGACTTCAGGTTTTGGCCCAATATCTCCAAAATCACTCTTACTCCAATTTTGGATCTTCATTAGTGGGCCAATCCTATTCTTCTCCGTAACTACTTTAAAACTAATAGAAGTATGGTCACTGATCCCAAAGTGCCCCTGACTGACACTTCAGTCACTTGCCCCACCATGTTCCCTCAGGGGCGGTACAGTGCTGCCTGCTCTATATATAATGATTCAGGAAGTTTTCTTGGACACATCTAACAAATTCTCCCCCATCCAAGCCATTTACATTATGGACAATTCAGGCAATGTGAAGTTGAAATCTACAAATAGTATCCTATTATTTTTACAGCTATCTGCAATCTTAATACATATCTGCACCTCCAATTTGTGCTGATTATTGAGAGGACTGCAATATTGACACCAGTGTAATCATACCCCTCCTGTGCCTGTTCTACTCATATCACTGGAGGATCTCAAGAACATCCTCTGAGAATTATAGTCATATCCGCCCTGATCAAAAAGGCAACAGAACCTTCTCTTTTGCCTGCATCTCCATCCCACCTGTAGCATCAATACCCTGGAATATTGTGCTGCTAGCTCTGCCCTGCTTACAACCATGTTTTTGTTACACCATGCTTCAACACAGCAGCTGGCGTCAACCTAGAATTTCCCCTAACACGGCCATTTTGCTATACTTTCACCACATTGGCTGCTGTACCTCTCAGCTAACCAAACAGTCCTCTTAAAAGGCCCGCTGCTCCTCTGCCTCCTCGCTTGAAGCTTCTGAAATGTCAATTCCAAAGTCAAAACCATGCATCAGAACTAGAAAATAAACATATGACAGGTCCGCCAGTACCTAAAAACAATTCAATTACAAAATCACAACTAACACAACCAGAAACATTTACCCAGATTCAATCTATGTTCTTGTTAATTCTGCTGTGCAGTTTTCAATATCTCATCGATCATTTATGTCTTAGTTTTTGTGCATACCTATCAGGCATGCAGTTAAAGAGACATTTTTTTCACACGATGCAATTCATGTTCATCATTGAGATTTGCTTGAAAATTTGTATTTTGTGCTTTAAATAAATGGCTGCAATAGGTTTCAGAAAAAGGGATGTATCATGCCCAAGTGATTCCCTACTCCATCCTCATAATCTACAGGACAAAGAGCAATCCAAATCTTGATCAAAAGAATCTGACGTGTGGAAATTAAAACATTCACACAAACACCTTCATTCCATTTCTGTATCCTTGCAGTGACAGCAGCCTCTCCCGCCCGTTGGAACTGAATTTATTGTCATCCAGGCTGAAACAAATTTAAGAATATAATGTAATCGATTGTATCAAAGGCCATTACAGAGAGAATAGTGGTAATGTCAATATTTACAGAAAGATGTCTTCCATAAAAAATGAAAAGTGTAAATATGTTTTGTGACATTAAAGAGTAACTAGAATACTCACTCAAGGTTCCTCAAACCTCTGCAGTCTTGTACGAGATTGCGGAATGTCTGAACAGATTGGTCTGTAAAGTTGTTAGATTTCAGGTTGAGCATCCACACTGACCGGATTGCACGGAGAGCAGAGTAAAGATCACTCACACATGAATCAGTGAGTTCATTCTTCCAGAATCTGTAGATGGAAAAAAAAGAAATCCTAAGAAATGATGCATTCTCCAGTGTTAATCTACACCATTATTAATCATGCTTATGGTTAGATCGTTATTGTAAACCATTTGTTATGACTCTTGCACTTACCGCAGCTGTTTTAATTGAGGGTACTGGTTCCTCTTCATTGCCTCACATAATATTTTCATGCCCCGATCTCCCAGCTTATTACCACCCAGCTCAAGAAACATCAGCGAGCTGCTTATACTGATCATCACAGAGGCGACATCTCTGGCACAAGAAGCCGTGAGCCCAACTTCCCAAAGTCTGAAATTCAAAGATATAAATGACAAAGAGGAATAATTGCATTTTAAACCCATGGAGTTCATTGAAGGAATTAGGGATAACTAACATGAAATTATTATCAGCTGTAATACTTACCCATACTACTGATAATGTTTAGCATTACCACTCCAATTATTATCAAACCCATTTTACATAGACTCGTACATACCGCAGTTCTTCTAGTTGTTGGTTAGATGTCCTCAGAGCTGCAGATACTATTTTAATTCCTGAATCCCCCAGGTCATTTTTACTCAGGTTCAGTGCTCGGAGTGACTGGTACGTACTAACAGCGGAAGCAAGATCCTCAGTGCAACAAGCTGAGAGACTAGTATCATCCAACCTATCCATCAGGAGTTGGGAGGGAAGGAAGAAGCAGAAAACAAGATTGAGAGTGCAAGAAGAAATAATGGGAAAAGAGACAGTGCAAATTATGCAATGTCATGATTACACTGAACAACGGATATATATTACTAACTGATGTCCAGTAGTGAACAGCGAACCATTATGAAGAGAACGTCTGTGATACTCACTCCAATTCCTCCATTCTACACAGCCCCTTGGGCAGTTGTCGCACTCCTGCATCACCTAACGGATTACTTCCCAGAGACAGAGTTGTCAGTGACTGGTTTATGCTGAGAGCAGAGGAAAGATCCTTGATACAAGCAGCTGTAAGACCATTAGCTTTCATGCTGAGTATCAGGAAAGAGAAAAATGGATAAAGAAATTACAGAGTACACCATATGTAGTCTCAAATGCCAGTAAAATAAAGAACATTTTACACAATCTGGAACACACCTCAGCTTCTTTATTTTGCAGGCCGGATTCCTCAAAACCACACACAGATTTTGAATTCCAGAATCACCCAGTTTGTTCTCCGTCAAGTCCAATTCCAATAACGATTGATTTTCACTCAGAGCAGAAGCAAGATCCGTAGCACAAGAAGCTGTGAGATTGTTCGCACCCAGTCTGAAGGATCAAAGAACAAGATAAAAAGAACAAAAGATTCAGTGTAAATCACTGAGGTATACCGTATTAATGTTTAATAGGTATTAATGATAATGTAATTTTTACTAATGATATCTCAACATTTATTCTCAATCTGCTACTTACTGCAGTTCTTCTATTTTACATGTAGGTTCCCTCAGAGCAACAGACAGCAGTTCCACTCCCGAATCACCCAGTTTGTTGTTCCATAATCTAAGCAGAGACATTGAGAAATAAATTGAATCAAGTGCTAGATTATGTTTAGGTTTATCATCACATGTACCAAGATAGTGATATGTTTTTTGCTACAATGTCCATCACTGAATATTATAGATTACAGCAAACACACCAGATGTGCCAGATTTTTTGTCATTCTTACTTCCTGAATATTCAGGGATCATCAGTAAATGCGGTTACTAAAAGTGCTGCATGAACTTTGCAAGTGTGCCTCAATCTATCTTCAGTTTGTTCTTTACTTCTCCACATCGCTGTCTATATCTCTCATTTCTCTTGCCCTCTAACCAGTCTGAAGATGGGTCTCGACCCGAAATGTCACTCATTCCTTCTCTCCAGAGATGCTGCCTATCCCACTGAGTTACTCCAGCTTTTTGTGTCTATCATTAGTTTCAGACAATTGGATTTATTCTCCTGAAGCTCAATGATGAATCATGTCTGAGGAAACGTATTCATTTGTTTTGTAAAACTTTGATTTCTGGAAGAGATGGGCGACTTTCCACAAATTCAATGAAAGCATGATTATATCCTGGACTTTACACCAGGTATATCTTCGTCTTCTTCTTCTTGGGATGGGAGATTGCAACCTTCGAGTGGTCCACCCAGTTTCGATGAATGCAATCAACCTGGCGTGCACAAACAGAAGATCAAACAGAACAATTTGTCTTACAACTTTAGTCTGTGCACGCCATACACAGCAAGAAGAAGAAGAAGTATATTTTAAGGGCTAACTTCAGTTTCAATATCCTATAAAACTCCATTCAGACTCATCACAAGTTTTCAATGCCACAAACTGCCGGTGTGTGCATGTATGTAGTCTGTTACCTCATTTCTATTGAACTGATTGGACAGTATTTGGTGAGTTCTTTTGGCATTTTCTACCCAAGCACGGGCCACTTTACCAAATTTACAAGTTAGCTGCCATGCTTTACCCAAAGACTGACCACTTCAGGCAAGAATAAAACGCTGCACACCAGGAGAATGCTGGCCTGGCATCAATTGTCTGATGAGGGGCCAATGTCATATCAGTTGAATAAATAAATGATGAATGGATTGGAAAAGTAAACTCGGATAACACATTAGCAGCAAGTTATCCCAAGGGTTGAATGACTTTGCAAAGCTGTGATTCCAAAGTAGTAACATCCTCAGTTACTGGATGTTACTGGATGTTTGGCAAGAATAAATCAGGGAAGGTAGTACATCCGTGGATAACAAGGGAAATCAGGGATAGTATCAAACCGAAGGATGATGCATACAAATTAGCCAGAAAAAGCAGCATACCGGAGGACTGGGAGAAATTCAGAGACCAGCAGAGGAGGACGAAGGGCTTAATTAGGAAAGGAAAAAGTAGATTATGAAAGAAAACTGGCAGGGAACATAAAAACTGACTGCAAAAGGTTTTATAGATATGTGAAAAGAAAGAGATTAGTTAAAACAAATGTAGGTCCCTTGCAGTCAGAAACAGGTGAGTTGATCATGGGGAACAAGGATATGGCGGACTAATTGAATAACTACTTTGGTTCCGTCTTCACTAAGGAAGACATAAATAATTTTCCGGAAATAGCAGGGGACCGCGGGTCAAAGGAGTTGGAGGAATTGAGTGAAATCCAGGTTAGCCGGGAAGTAGTGTTGGGTAAATTGAATGGATTAAAGGCCGATAAATCCCCAGGGCCAGATAGGCTGCATCCCAGAGTACTTAAGGAAGTAGCTCCAGAAATAGTGAATGCATTAGTAATAATCTTTCAAAACTCTTTAGATTCTGGAGTAGTTCCTGAGGATTGGCGAGTAGCAAACGTAACCCCACTTTTTAAGAAGGGAGGGAGAGAGAAAATGGGGAATTACAGACCAGTTAGTCTAACATCGGAAGTGGGGAAACTGCTAGAGTCAGTTATTAAAGATGGGATAGCAGCACATTTGGAAAGTGGTGAAATCATTGGACAAAGTCAGCATGGATTTACAAAAGGTAAATCATGTCTGACGAATCTTATAGAATTTTTCGAGGATGTAACTAGTAGCGTGGATAGGGGAGAACCAGTGGATGTGGTGTATCTGGACTTCCAGAAGGCTTTTGACAAGGTCCCACACAAGAGATTAGTATACAAACTTAAAGCACACAGCATTGGGGGTTCAGTATTGATGTGGATAGAGAACTGGCTGGCAAACAGGAAGCAAAGAGTAGGAGTAAACGGGTCTTTTTCACAATGGCAGGCAGTGACTAGTGGGGTACCGCAAGGCTCAGTGCTGGGACCCCAGCTATTTACAATATATATTAATGATCTGGATAAGGGAATTGAAGGCAATATCTCCAAGTTTGCGGATGACACTAAGCTGGGGGGCAGTGTTAGCTGTGAGGAGGATGCTAGGAGACTGCAAGGTGACTTGGATAGGCTGGGGTGAGTGGGCAAATGTTTGGCAGATGCAGTATAATGTGGATAAATGTGAGGTTATCCATTTTGGTGGCAAAAACGGGAAAGCAGACTATTATCTAAATGGTGGCAGATTGGGAAAGGGGGAGATGCAGCGAGACCTGGGTGTCATGGTACACCAGTCATTGAAGGTAGGCATGCAGGTGCAGCAGGCAGTAAAGAAAGCGAATGGTATGTTAGGTTTCATTGCAAAAGGATTTGAGTATAGGAGCAGGGAGGTTCTACCGCAGTTGTACAGGGTCTTGGTGAGACCACACCTGGAGTATTGCGTACAGTTTTGGTCTCCAAATCTGAGGAAGGACATTATTGCCATAGAGGGAGTGCAGAGACGGTTCACCAGACTGATTCCTGGGATGTCAGGACTGTCTTATGAAGAAAGACTGGGTAGACTTGGTTTATAATCTCTAGAATTTAGGAGATTGAGAGGGGATCTTATAGAAACTTACAAAATTCTTAAGGGGTTGGACAGGCTAGATGCAGGAAGATTGTTCCCGATGTTGGGGAAGTCCAGGACAAGGGGTCACAGCTTAAGGATAAGGGGGAAATCCTTTAAAACCAAGATGAGAAGAACTTTTTTCACACAGAGAGTGGTGAATCTCTGGAACTCTCTGCCACAGAGGGTAGTTGAGGCCAGTTCATTGGCTATATTTAAGAGGGAGTTAGATGTGGCCCTTCTTGCTAAGGGGATCAGGGGGTATGGAGAGAAGGCAGGTACGGGATACTGAGTTAGATGATCAGCCATGATCCTATTGAATGGCGGTGCAGGCTCGAAGGGCCGAATGGCCTACTCCTGCACCTAATTTCTATGTTTCTATACTTCACACCCCTCTTCACCTTGACAGTCCAGTGGCTGTTCCCATTCCTTGGGACAGACTAGAATGCGGCTACACACTGACCACTGCATCTCGTACCCTGGCCTGGGTGTAGATACAGTGAAAGGGGACTTTGTTCATACATGCAACAAGAACACATTTATCACAATTAAATCAATGCTCATTATTGGATATGATAAACGAGTAATATCGCTTCACAGGGATCTACATTAAGCACAAATTATTTGTGAACCACTAAACAGAACTTTGGTTTCATGCCATGTTTGATCATTTCTTCCACCTGCAGCTCCCAACCCCCTACCTCCCAAAGTTGCAGTCGGGGACAAATCAACAATTACCTCAACACTCTGCATTTGTGCAGTCCAGATTCCAGCCACCGCAGCCCATCACACTGAATGGAGCAATTCTGCAGGTCAATGTCATTCATGGTGTCACAGAACCCAATAACATTAGACAGAACAGCACAGTCAATTGGGTTCATTTGCAATCCATTAAATTTAAGTGTTTTTACCGATCCCACTGTTGACTCAACCAGTGGTTTGTTCTGGCACTCAAACAGGTAGTGGAACATGTTCAGGAGACTAGTTTTACCGGCTTTGGTCCAAGTATTTGCAATCCGTTTTTGAATTTCCACTTTTATCCAATCAATCACTTGGTAGGTTACTTCAATAGGAAATGGTCCCAAATACTTTTCCAGTGGCTGACGTTTTCGTGAAGACAGACCAACAAGGAATCTGAGAAATAAATCATATCGCCCATCTTCAACCTTACGGGCTTCCTCGAAAAACTCCCTGATGTCACCAGGGCCTGCATTTAGGAATTGTGCAAGTGCAGCTATAAACTCTTGGACAGTGAGATGCGTGAATTCATAGACTATATTCGGAACAGAATCATCGCTATCGAAAAGTTCCATCAGAAACCCAGATACGAACTGGGAAGGTTGCAGCTGGTGCATGATCAAGTCTCCAGTTCTAAACATAATTTTCCTCTCAGAAACTCCGGCAAAGGCCAGTTCACCAATTTTCAGCAATGTATCACGAGGCTTTTGAACATTACTGTGGTTTTCCAGGATGTTATAAATATGATAGGAATACAATTCAGTGATGGTTTGGGGAATTTGCTGCAGTTTTACACTGTTTATGAAGAAGGGGCCTAGAGTTTGACCAAGAATCCAGCAGTAAGAAGGGTTGAAGCTCATAGAGTATAGGATTTTATTCTCTTTCACGTGTTTGAAAACAGCTGCTGCCACTGCCTGTCTTTCAAAAAACCTGTTGAAATATTGTTTACGTTCTGCATGAGCAAATCCCCGGATTTCAGCCCAGAGATCGATCTCAGCCCTTTCCAATAAATACAAGGTGGTGGGGCGACTGGTCAGCAGCACCGAACATCCTGGGAGCAACTTGCGTTGTATTAAAGCATAAACAATGTCAGACACTTCACACCAAGTCTCGGGATCATCACACTTGTGCTTAGGCTCTGTATTTCTTCGATTATCTGCAAAATCAATTTTGACTTTGTATTCATCCAAACCATCAAATATAAACAACAATAGTTCTGGATGTTTCCAGATTTCTTGCAGGATGCTACCAAAGTAAGGATACTGGTCCAGTATCAGTTCCCTCAGGTTGATTTTACAATTAGTATCATTCAACTCACGAAACTTAAAACTGAACACAAATTGGAAATTTTGGTAGATTTTCTCAGTGGCCCAATCATGAACAATCTTTTGCACCATTGTTGTTTTTCCAATCCCTGGATCTCCACTCACAGCAACTGACCGCTTACCCTGGACAAAACTACTCCAGAACAATTTATCTGTTGGGATTCTTTCAGCCTGATTTTCGTGCCACGCTTCATGTTCTTGGTCTCTCGACAGCAGTTCATGTTCTACATGTTTCCGCTTTCGTTTGCCTGAAATAACTGTAAGGTCAGCATATCGATCATCCAGCTGAAAATCCTTCACCCCGTCATTTTCCCCAATCTTGTTCATTCTCAGTTTTTCAGTTTGTTTGCACAGTTTCTCCTTGTGTTTCTGTTGAACACCTTCATTGGAGCAAAGTAATTCACAATATTAATTTTAACTATGCAAGTTATGATTCATTTAAGAGTCACTGACTAATAGAGCACAGAAGCAGACCCTTCGGCCCAACTTATCCATGCCGAAGATACCCATCTCAGCTTGGCCCAATTGCACACATTTGCCATATATCCCTCTAAATCTTTCCCATCCATGTACCTGCCCATAAGTGTTCTGAAGAAGGGTGTCGACCTGAAACGTCACCCATTCCTTCAGTCCAAAGTTGCTGCTCGTCACTCCAGCATTTTGTGTCTTCTAACTTTATTTGGCAGCTTGTTTTACAAAACAATACTCTGGGGGGGGGGGGGGGGGGGGGGGGGGGGGGGTGGGGGGGGGGGGGGGGGGGGGGGGGGGGGGGGGGGGGAGGGTGAGAGGAGAGGAGGGGGGAGGGAAGAAGTGGGGAGAGGAGGAGGGGAGCGGGCTGTGGGCGAGCGAGCTGCGGGGCCCACGGCGAGCGGGCTGCGAGGTGCGTCTGGTTCAGTATGTGAGAATGCACGTGTGCGTTTCTGTGCATGCGTGCGTGTGCGACATTATTTTTTCCTTCGGCCCGCAAAAAATTGCCAAATATATAATGTGGCCCTCATGGTGAGTTTGGATCCCCCTGGTTTAAAGGAATATAGTCAAACAGCCAGGTAAAAGAAGTGTAAATGCGGCATCTTGGACGGCATGGACAAGTTGGGCTCAGGGTCTGTTGCCATGTACTATGACATGACCAATTCTGAATGGGAAAGAATGGCATACTTAATAGCGTGTGCGGCAGTGGCGCCGACGAACGAGAAGCCGAAGCAAAGAAGTGGAAGCCAAATAACCGAATGGAAACAAAGCCGAATGCAAACTAACCGAAAGGGTGGGACACCTAAAAGCCAACTAACCGAAAGGTCGCGTTGCCTAAAAGCAAACTTACCGAATGGCTGCTCTACTGAAATGCCACCTACCCGAAAGGTGGCGGCGCCTACAAGCCAACAAACCGAATGCCCCTCAACAGAAAAGTCAAATAACGGACATGATGTTGCCGGGGGGCGGAACTTGTCAGACCCCTGCGTCCATCACATCACTGTGGAAGGATGAACATTGTCCCACACCTCCGCTCCACCCGACTCACAGCCCACGGAGGGTGGCCGTGGGAGAGAGGGGGCTGTCCCGAGGGATGCGCACTTTCGGCTGCTTACAACTTGGTGCCAATCACCTATGGCTTGTGTGGGAAAATGACCCCCACACTCCCGCCGGTGGAGGGACACACGCCACAATGAACAGGAAGGTTGGCGCTGTAATTAAGACGGCTAAAGCACTGTGCACGGTCCGTCATTTAAATAGGTGTGGAGTAGGGGGAGGGAGGGAGAGAGAAGGAGTGGAGATAACTTTTAAGAAGCCAGAGATCCAGAAGCCAGAGAAGCTCACAGACATTTAACATTACCTGTCGGTTATCCTTGGTTCTGAAAACTACTGCTTACGTTTTTCTTTCCCCAATGAAATTCACCGGTCAGCACCGGCTACAACCTAGGAGAACCTTCGACCACCTGGCAACCCACTAGGACCTCCTGGCGAACCCACCTGCGGCACGAGTATTCTCGCTACTCTCCATGGCAGTTTCATTCTGGTCGCCACTAATTTTTCAACATGTTGAAACATTCGCGGCGACCATAATGAGGCCGCAACTAGTTCCCAGAATGCTGGAACTCCTCACGACCATGAAGGCGATTCCCTGGCGACCATGTGGCTATTGCACATTCTCCTGCAGTCGCCTAATTGGGACAGGCCCATAAAGCTGCTACAAGAGAAGGCCAGAGATTAGAGCTTACCTCCTGACAGCACATAGATGGTGGAAAAGTAGATAGGTTTGAAATGTGCATTGGATAATCCTCTACTTGCCTGGATGAGTGAACTTCCACACTTCCAGTACAAAACAGGAACCCAATTGACTAGAATGCCATCCATCACCTTAAATATTCATTTCCTGCACCACTTGTGCAGTGTGTAACATCATCAAACCACACTGCAATAACCCACCTACACTACACTAACAGCTCCCTAATTTGCAATACAAGGGGGGGCTTCATGCATAGAAGAGCAACAACAACTGCAGACTCTCCTCAAAGTTGCACATTGCCCTGATCTCGAAATATTGCCATATCCACATCCTGTAATTCCAGGTCCAAAAGCATTGTACATTAACATGATTATATCTGGCAATGAGAAGGGGCTCACTTTCTCCCTTTTTTATTTTTATTTTTAGTCCTGTCCGTGGGAACTTTTAATTGGAAGTCTTCTTTTATGTGGTTGGTGTGGGGGGGGGGGGGGGGGGGGGGGGGGGGGGGGGGAACTGCCTTAATCCCAGTCCTATCTGGTCGGAGATGATCCAGCTTCGCGGCAGAGGGCCTGAGAACTGGATATTTTTAGTGCCTGCCCTCACAGTGAATTCTGCTGTGGGGGGACATTTCATGTTGATTTCTATAGTGTACTGTTCTGTGTCTTTTTTCTTTTTTCTCTTTTTTGTTTTGTATGGATATATTGACATTTGGTCTGTTCTATTAACTCTGTAAAGCACTTTGGTTCAAATACTGGTGTTGTTGAAAAGTGCTATATAAATAAAGATTATTATTATTATTATTCATTAGAGTGGATTTCAGGATATACCACAAATATTGATTGTGCTTATGGAAAGGGAATAATTAGAAAATGAAAATCTAACTTACCTTTTAGGTGGCTGGGAATCTCTGTACAACCCCGGATTAATTTCATCAAATCCTGAATGTCAGTACCTGTTTAAATCATTTAGATTTTATGAATTGCGTATGTGCAAATAGTAAAATGGAAAGAATTCAAGTTCAGCATGTAATGTTTTCTTACCCATACTCAGTATATCTGTCAACATGTTCTCCAATTTTGGAAATCTATATTTTGTTTTCAGAATGGATTCCCACATTACCCTTCTTGGTACGGAGCCTTTCTCCATCACAAGGGTTACAAGAAGTTTGGAACTGTGGGCCTTATTCCTTTCCTCCTCCACTTTCTGCAAATAATGTCAAATATATTGTGGATCAGAGTGAAAAATAAACACAAGGAATTGACCTGTTCAGTGTGAGGAGCTCTCACAATCAAAATCCACTGAAATAAATGATTCAGATAGAATGAATATTCTGTAACATTTATTTCATGCAATCTGCTGTTCAGCGAATAAGATATTAACTAATCCTTATCTTCGCTTCATTAACATGCCTTACTTTCACTTACTTAAAGTCTACTGGCTTTAAAAAAAATACCGAATGTAGACATTGTCCATCCTTATATCCTTATCTATATAATTAAAAGTCTCATCTTGACCACTTCCTGTCTGCGCTGCATATTGATTTTAGAAAAAACACTACCCTGTATTGCTGTGATTTTGGCCATCTTACTCAGTCCTTCTCCGCTGAACCAGCCCCGAGGATTTTTCCCATCTATAAAAATTAAAAAGTTATGAGTGTTTAAAAAAAACCTTGAGATCAGCCGATTGGTCCTCTCGCCCGTCAATCACCGATATGAAGTAAACGCCCCTTCCGGGAGGGGGGGTGCAGGACTATAAACCCCCGGGTGCCTGGTGTGAGTCAGTCACCCTGCAAGATCACAGGGTGAGAGACAGGCCACAACTGTCATTCTAAGCTGTGAACCAACTGAACTGTGAGTCTGCATTGTACTTGCAATAAATGATTTGTTAGCCCTTAATGACAATGCCATGAGTTGTTTGGCCTGCTGCCCTGCCTGTGCTTGAAACTGCAATGCTTTATTTGGTCTGAATGTGTTTGGAAGGAATAAATGCTCAATCCAGGGGGAGAGGGGGGAGGTCCTTCGATTCATGCTGTTCATCAACCACATACTTACAACCATATAGGGCAAATTTGCAGCTTGTTTATAGGTAACTGGTGGGATCGGGGTAAGGGAGAAAGGGCGATTGAGAATGGGGAAGATTATGGAAATAATGTTGAATTAGTGCAAATATGTGGGTGATGAACGATGTGAATCGAAGGGCTGGTCCATGTTGTATCTATATGACGATGAAACATTTACATGTTTGCTCAGAAATACGTTACATTTTTGCACATATCAGCGTCATCTCCAAGTTCCTTCAGTTCAACCAAGTTCACAGGCGCTTTGCTTGAATTATTTAATCCAAATTTGATCTCCCCTTTCCTTCAAAAATAAAATTATTTTTACGCAGGAAATCAAATCACTCCCTACTTCAGTACAGAAGCAGCTGAAAATGGTCGCCTTTCCCAGTTTTAAATTCCTCGGGTTTTCTGGCCTGTTTCTTTGCAGCATACATTTGCAGTACTTAAACTGATGCTCTCTTGGTTTTGTGAATATGGTTGAAACCAAATTGTGTCACTCACCAAAAGTTCTTGTTTACTGATCTGCTGCTGCTCTTTCAAAAGCAAGGCAATTGATTTCACCTCTTCTTCAATTGCCTGTTCTAACCTGTCCCGGTAAAACTGTGTTAATTTGAAGAGTTTGTGCTCATTACTTTTTTTCAAGAATTCCATGAATGCAATCCTCAGACCTGTGAGCACATGGAGAAAAATGGAACATTAACAATGAGTTAACAGGATACCTTATTTCCCTTTAGAATAAGACTGGGGGCTTCTACAAATCTCACCATCTGATAAACCACACAATGCACTTTCTGCATTGTTATCAATGTCAAGGTTGAGGAGAGAATTGATAAGAGTCATAGTCATAGAGTGATGCAGTGTGGAAACAGGCCCTTCGGCCCAACTTGCCCACACCGGCCAACATGTCCCAGCTACACTAGTCCCACCTGCCCGTGGTCAGTCTATATGCCTCCAAACCTGTTCTATCCATGTACCTGTCTAAACGTTTCTTAAATGTTGGTAGTCCCTGCCTCAACTACCGAGCAGTTTGTTCCATACACCAACCACCCTTTGTGTGAAAATTTTATTCCTCAGATTCCTATTAAATCTTTTCCCCTTCACCTCAAACCTGTCCTCTAGTCCTCGATTCACCTACTCTGGGCAAGAGATTGTGCATCTACCCATCTAATCCTCTGAAGTCTGACATTTACACCCTGGGAAAAAGTTACTGACATCCATTTATGCCTCTCATAATTGTATGTACTTCTATCAGGTCTCCTCTCAAACCACAACATTCCAAAGAAAACAATCCCAATGTATCCAACTTTCTTTATAGCCAATACCCTCAAATCCAGGCAGTGTTCTGGTAAGCATCTTCTTCACCCTCTCCAACGTCTCCACATCCTACCTTTAATGGAGTGATTAGAAATGCACACAATACTTCAAAGACAACCTGACAAAAGTCCTATAAAGGCACTCCAAAAAGAACTAATCAACCCACCAACATTTATGTCCAAGTTGCTAATTTACTTCAAACAAAAGATGCTTGATGGTTGGATTGGCTGTCAACATTGGCTGTTTTAAAGTGCTTAACAAATAAAGTTGGATTGGATTGGATGGTTGGTACATTATTGATGTGCTAAAGGGCCCGTAATCCCTGTATTATGGTCAGGAAACAAATTATTCCTCATGTCATCTTAGCTTGATTTCTTTTAACCTTGACCAACCACTCTGCAAAGGTTCTTCGTTATTTTCCATGCTTATATCAATTTCCACTCAGAAACTAGTCCCAAATCTTTATTTATTCTGGCAAATATATATTTTTTCATTTGAAGAACCATTCCTACCAATCTATTTAGTAGCTAGCCAATGCACTCGCATCTTTCCAGGCAACAAGAATTGAACAATGCTCCAGTTGCTCCAATGGAGTTGTCATCTGTGCACTTTGCTACGAACAGGAATTCCGGAATGATTAGCGAACAACACCTCAACAGTCTAGAGAGGAACCAACAATGCCTCCAAGAAATTGTATGATCACCATACCAATACCTCTATGTTCACTGAAGTGATAACGAAAGCATTAAGGTAATGATTTTCATACATCAACTCCATCCAAGCAGATATGACCTATGGTTGCTAGACTCTCATCTAATGTCCACAAGTCCCAGTTTGTCTATTTCCATAAATCATGTGTTGGTTCAGAGGAAAAGCTACAAAAGATATACTAAATACATTTCTCAATGCTGCTAGGTGCAGCCATAATAAACTGGAAGCAACAGTTAATCAATCTGCCTCACTGGCAACACATGCCCCATGATGTTATGGCTCAACTTGATGAGATGCACTATGCACTTGACAACGGAAAAAATGGAAAACAGTAAACCTCCTCCCACCCCACCGTCGTTGAGGTAGGAGGGTTTGATGTTTCCGGATTTGACCCGTGTTATGCAAGTCTTATGCAAGTCAACTTGATAAACATTTAATGGCCTTTTCTTTCCCAAAATGTTCTTCCTTCTGAAGCCAGGGTGGAATTTTGCAATAGGAGTTTGACTAGGTAATCACTGGAAGAAACATGCTTTAGAACATTCCAATACATATTTCCCCATTGTGTCATCAAAAAATCAATTCTCCACTTAATATAATCCCCTTACAAATACATGAAATATGTCTGCAATACAATTCAAATACTGAACGCAAGATCACAAATCCCCTTGCGAGAAAAATATTTGGTATTGTCCTGATAATTGAATGAATATACGCACTGCAAAATTCTAACTTCGCTTCACGGGATGATGAATTGTGATCATAATTCTTAAAAGTAACTTTACTTCTCAGTACTTAGCTTAGTCCAGTTTTGCTGCTATCATTGCATGATGTTTTTGTTCCCTCCCCAGCTATCATTCAGTTAACCCGAATATCTATGTAACTAAAAGTCTGATCTTGACCACTTCCTGTCTGCACTATATATTGATTTTAGAAAAAACGCTGCCATATATCACTATGATTTTTGGCCATCTTACTCAGTCCTCCGTCGCTGAGGCAGCCCCGAGGACTTTTCCCGATCAATGAAAAATAAAAAAAGTTATGAATGTTTAAAATATATTGAGATCATCTGATTGGTCCTTACACCTGTCAATCACCATGGTGAAGGTAATGCCCCTTCCGGGGGGGGGGGGGGGGGGGGGGGGGGGAAATGGTATGAAATTGCTTTCGAATTTGCTGACCTGCACTCTGCTTGAAATGGTAAGAAATTGCATTTGAATTTGGTGGCCTGCACTCTGCTTGAAATGGTATGAAATTGCATTTGAATTTGGTGGCCTGCACTCTGCTGGAAATGGAATTTCAGGGAATAGCCGTGAGTGAACTGCCAGCCCACCAGCCACGAGTCAATCAACTGCCAGCCCACCAGCCGCGAGTCAACCAACTGCCAGTCCAACAGCCGTGAGTGAACTGCCAGACCACCAACCCCGAGTAACTGAGCTGCCAGCCCACCAGGCCTGAGTGATTGAGCTGCCAGCCCAAGAATCCATTTGGCCCACAATGTCCATACTAGCCCTCTGGAAACTAGTCCCTTCGGCCCACAACAACCATAGTAGCGCTCCAGATAGCCCCCACAACTGGCCACCAATATTGCAATTGGCGGAGAGGTGGAATATTGCGTTGGGGGACCAGCCCCCCCATGTGAACATGGCCTCCAATCCTTGCCCTTTGAAGTGCCTGGCTAAATAGCTAAAATATTGCCATCACATGTTTATTTTCTTTGACAGTGAGTTCCAGGCACCTACCACTCTGCATAGAAATATTGATGTAAATCTATTTTAAACATTCTTCCTCGCTCCTTAGAGTTATCCCCTACAGCATTTAACATTTCCACCCTGGTACAAAACTTAGCAAAAGCAGATGGGATTAGCACAAATAGGACATGTTGGTCGGTGTGGGCAAGTCAGGCCGAAGGGCCTGTTTCCATGCTGTATGACGCAAGGACTATCGCTAGTATCCATTTCAGTTCCTCTTCCTGCATAAAAAATTACACACATAACAATTACACCATTTGATAGAACAGACATTATGATTCAAAGAAAAAATGAACATACTTGTTTTCACCGCAGATCTTGGTACTGGAGTCTCATTTGAACTTTCAGCCATGATGGGCAAATGGTACTTCCAAAAGGTGGTTATGATACTATAGTAAATGCAATCATGATAATTAGACAGAGATCTGATGACAAGATATCTATTGTAAACAGGGCATCAAATCTTCCCTTCCCAACCACTATAAGAGATGCTTGCTCTCATAGAATACAAAAGTCAAAACCATATAAATATGGAAAAAATGTTGTCTTACATTAAAAAAAAAAATACTTAAAGGTGCAGAATGCATATCTCAATGTGACTATAGATTAGAACAGTATTAAACAATTTAACTCCTTACGACTACCTTTTCATTCAGTAAAATTATGACTGATCTTTTAGCTCAGTGCAACTTTCCTGCAATGAACACAAAATCCCATTATATACAAAATTCTATTTTTAATACATTCAGCAATTGTGCATCCATTGGTCATCAACGGTGGAGGAATTCCAAAAATACACTCCAATTTGGGTGAAGACAATTCTTCTCTGCCCAGAAAAGCAAATCACTTATCTTGACAATAGACGATAGATAATAGATGCAGGAGTAGGCCATTCGGCCCCACTAGCCAGCACCGCCATTTAATGTGATCATGGCTGTTCATCCACAATCAAGTCAAGTCAAGTCGTCAAGTTTATTTGTCACATACACATACGAGATGTGCAGTGAAATGAAAGTGGCAATGCTCGCGGAACAACAAAACAACCAAACAAATTATAAACACAATCATAACACACATATTATTTTACATAATAAATAATAGAAGGAAAAACATTCTGTACAATTAGTCCCTGGTGAGAAAGGCATTTGCAGTTCGAATTGCCTCTGGGAAGAAACTCCTTCTCAACCTCTCCGTTCTCACTGCATGGCAACGGAGGCGTTTGCCTGACCGTAGCGGCTGGAACAGTCCGTTGCAGGGGTGGAAGAGGTCTCTCATGATTTTGTTTGCTCTGGAGTTGCACCTCCTGTTGTATAGTTCCTGCAGGGGGGTGAGTGAAGTTCCCATAGTGCGTTCGGCCGAACGCACTACTCTCTGCAGAGCCTTCTTGTCCTTGGCAGAGCAATTCCCGAACCAGATGGTAATGTTCCCGGACAAGATGCTTTCCACCGCCGCTGCGTAGAAGCACTGGATATCAATACCCCATTCCTGCATCTCCCCATATCCCTTGACTCCGCTATGTTTAAGAGTTTGTCTAGCTCTCTCTTGAAAGCATCCAGAGAACCAGTCTCCACTGAAGCAGAGAATTCCACAAACTCACAACTCTGTGAAAAAGTTTTTTCCTCATCTCAGTTTTAAATGACTTACCCCTTATTCTGCTTAATTAATTGCTGCAGATGGAAGCAAACTGACGAAGAGTTTCAGACACTGCTTAGTTTTTCACCAATGCAATCTGACCAGAATATTTCAGAATTTTCTGCTTTTGTTTCCCATTTCAAGCATCTTCCGTTATTGTTTTATTATTTTCAATTCATAGTTAAAAAATAGATTTGCAAATACCAGATTAATTTATTGTCTTATCTGCCAGGGTACAATAAAATTCCTTGTTTGCATAAAGGTCATAGTAAACAGTATCTAGTAAGCATAGATACAGCATTTACCACAGCAAATTCAAAAAAACACCAAAATGGTGCAATATGAAGCAGTACCCAAAGAAACACAAAATAACAACGAGGCAGAGTTAAAACAGAGTATGTGGAAGCACCTCAGTGATGTAGGAGTAAAATAAGTAATTAGTTCTGAAGTCTAATAGCCTCTTCAAAAAAAATGGTCAAAAAGCAAAGATGTTACAACTGTGATTCCAAAGGAAATTATGTATAGTAATAGATCCACAGATGATGCACATAATATTGCCAGAAAATCTAACTGCACCAAAGGTTTAGAAGAATTTTAAAATTCAGTAAAACGACAAAACTATTAAGGTGGAAATAATAGAATGAGAATAAGCTTGAAAGAAACATGCAGACCGACTAAAATATTCCATGACATGTGAAGCAGAAAATAAATGAACTCAAGTGAACCCCCCCCCCCCCCCCCCCACACCTAATCAGAAACAGGGAAATTATTCAGGAAAATAAGAAAAATTAAAAAACTGCTTTATGAAGGCAGTGCAACACAAATTAACCATACAAAATTCAGGAGATAAAAGAGCACAAGGGGGAAGAACAAAGAAAATCACGATTAATAAATAGAGCAAATGAAATTAAAAGGGCTAAAGGTTAACAAATGCCCAATTAATGATGATCTGCATCTCAGGAGTACAAAATGTTATGTTCTTGGAAATAGTGAACGCATTTGTGATCATCTTCCAAAATTCTTTAAACCAACAAATTAGGTGGCAAATATACACCTACGATTCCAAGAATGGTGAGAAATTTGCTGCTGCACATCAATTAACAATAGTAATGGTGAAAATGCATGTATTTTCTGTGTGTCTGAGGACCTGACCTCTACTTGACCCAAGTATAGCTAAGAAATCACTGAGTACCAGCCTTGATGGCCAAGTTAAGACTGCCTTTTTAAAAAATTTACTTAAATTCTAAAAATGGCACTGGAAATGTGGTAACCCGTTTATATTGGCTAAGAGTAATCTACTATTCCTCCCCTCCTGAAATTAAGTATGATTGCGCCTATAAATAGTAAGATTTTATTTTTATATGCAAAAAAAGGAATGATGAAAAGACCACACTTGGGTAAAACATTCACTGGCTTGATTAAAGTCATCCTGGTTTAAGAAATAAATCATGTTTAATATATATATATTAGAGTTTTGAGAATGTAATGGAGATTAAATAATGGAAAATCAGTGGGTGTGGTGCAGTTGTACTACAAAATAATTTTGCAATGTTTAAATGTTGCAATGTCTTACCACATACAACATAATACTGCAATTTCAGAGTGCGTTGTCCTGGCATAATGCCAACAATGTTTTATTGCGAAATGCTTATCTGTAGCAATATGACGACCTTACCTTTCTTGTCGTCTTTCAATGGCAGCTGTTTGAAAAGTTCTGTCTTTTTGGACCGCATAATACCCTTTGCTGATGCAACACACATACCAGTCCGAGGACACTGGTCACTTCCTGCTGTCCACCGCTTTCAGTCACTCCAGGGAAAAACACGTAACATCTTGCAAACAAAGTAAAATAGAGCAATATAGCATAGAAACAGGCCCTTCAACCCAATTTGCTCACAGCAAACATCATGCCCCATCAACACCAGCCTGCATTTTACCCATATCCTTATAAATCTATGTCAGTGTTACTACCCAGATTTCTTTTAAATGTTGTGATAGTACCTGCTCCAACCTCTCCTGGCAAGTCATTCCATATATCAACTGCCCTTTGTGTACAAAACGTTGCCCCTCGGGTTCCTATTAAATCTTACCCCCCTCACAAACCTAGGCCCCCTGGTTCTTGATTCCCCTACTATGGATTATGCATTCACCCCTATCTATTCACCTCATGATCTTATACACTTGCATAAGATCACCTCTTATCCTACTGCACTCCAAGGAATAATGACCTAGCTTGTGCAACACCTCCCTATAGCTTAGGGCCCTCAAGTCCTTGCGCCATCCTCAAATGTTCTCTGCATCATTTCCAGCTTAAGAACAACTTTTCTTATAAAAGTGACCTAAACTGAATACAAAACGCCAAATGTGGTCTCATCGATGTCTTGACCAACTATTAACATAACCTCCCTACTTCTATAGTCCATACTTTGATTTATGAAGGTCAATGTGCCAAAAGCCTCCTTGACCACTACCCAAGGAACAATGCCACTTTCAAGAAATTAGGTACCAATCTGCATGCCTAGATCCCTCTGCTCTACATCATTCCCGAGAGCCGTCAGTCACTGTGTAGGTTTTGCCCTGGTTAGACGTCCCCCAATGCAACACCTTACACTTCTCTGTAACCATTAACCACTCCACAGCCCGCCTGCCCAGCCAATCACAATCCTGCTGCAATTTTTGATTATCATCTGCAATATTTATGATACCACCCACTTTTGTGTCATCTACAAACCTGCTAAGCATGTTACATTCTCATCCAAATCATTGATATAAGCCACATACAAACAATTGTCCTCAAGACACTTCCGTTAACTGTCCCCAGTTAAAAGTGCCCCAGTCTTCATATCTTTCTCCACAGTAAAATAGGTGTTACAAGACCGCATTTAGAACACTATGTTTTCATTTCCGGGCACCATATTATTGGAAAGATATTGTCCAGCTTGAAAAGGTTCAGTAAAAACGTACGAGGATGTTGCCAGGATGAGAGGAAGTGAGCTATAGAGAGAGGTTGAGTAGGCTGGGTCTCTATTCCATGGGGCACCAGCCGACAGCCACTAGACAATGCAAGAGGCGCAGCCGACGGTCCCTACTTGTTGGCTCTTCTCCACGCTGGCTGTGGCAGTTGGTGTCCCGTCGGACCGGGGTCGCCCCGGACATCTGCGGCTGCCCCCCCCCCCCACTGGAGGGGGGGGTTCAGTGGCGGTTCAGTGGCAGTTGGGCAGCGCTTGCGGCGCCAGGGACCCAGCTTCGATTCTGGCTGCGGATGAGGTACAGGTCTGTGTGCGCGCTCTCCCGTCTCTCACTCGCATCTGCCCCCCCCCCCCCCCCCCTCTCTCGCTGTTACACCGCGCTCTCCTGTTACCAGTTCTTTTGAAGTTGACCATTTATGGGAGTCTCTCTGGAAGCAAGCATTTCATTGCTCATTCGTATTATAGATGAGGCTAAAGAATTCCATTGCCTTGGAATTAGCTGAATAGTGATATTCGACTCAGAAACTATCATTGTTGTGCTCCAATCTGGAATACATTAATTTTCCTATAATGTGAGCACACAGCACCCCCAATCCTCAGATTAAATATATTTTTACACATAAATTATGAATAAAGAGAAGAATTTATACACGGTTTCTTCAGCATGCTCTTCGTTCGCTTTTTCTTTATGGTGAATGACCTCTGGCAAATCCCATGATTCTTGCATTTTTCAGAATACCGAACTCGCTTATTCAATCCGGCAGTCCTTCCTGCTCCATGTCAGTTCATTTCAGTCCTCTGAACTCTCATAACAAACCATACCGACTTCTAGCCTCAGTCCTGTATTGAGTCTCACCCCCTGCCAATTTGCTTGAAAATATAGTTTCATGAGCTTTTCGATAATTCATCGCTTTAAGATTTTTTTTAGAAGAAAAAAATCACTCTGGGCTTTCTCAGTGTCTACTTTTCTCGTTTGTAAATTATAATAAATAATATGTTAAATTTCGCGGGCATATTATTGGAAAAGCTTACTTAAGTTTTAACTGCTTTACATTCTACAGCGCCGCGACAAATATAAGGAGCTGGGCAGGAGGGTAAACCGTGACCTAAAATGACTCCTACCTTGTTTAAGAGGGAACTGCAGACTCCTACCTTTTTCGCTTCATGCCCACACACACTCCCTTCTCACGACCGTCACCGCACGTCTGACGAACACTAACTGACGGAGGAGACCCGGGCCCAATATGGGCCCGCCTCCGAGAATCGAACAAGCTGCAGACAACAATATTTTCGCTTCGAACCAAAAAAATAGACACCTCTTCCGCCTTCACAACCCAACTGAGCATGCGCGCGACAACACACCCATGGTTTCCTTCAAAGTGCACCCGATGTATTCGGACCTTCCATTGGCTGACTGGGTGAAGTTAGACTAACCTAGTGGACGCCGCCACGCAGTCGCCTTTGCGGTCCGGGCGGTGGAACTGGTTTGGATTCGATGATGGGTGAATATCCTATAGTACGCAACGCAACGGAACGTAACGTGGGCCTTTTTTTTCATCCATTTCCGTAACCGGACCCGACCCGACTCGCAGTGTAATCAACGTTGCGGGGCAACAGTTTGTGTTAATAAATTACAATTCTGAAAATATGGAGAAGATTTTACCAAATAACTTTTATTTCCGTAACCGGCTTCCGTCTCTGCACTATTATCCTATGGGATCTTTGGTGCGGAGACAGAAGCCGGTTACGGAAATGGGGGGGTTACACAAAAATGCTGGAGAAACTCAGCGGGTGCAGCAGCGTCTATGGAGCGAAGGAAATAGGCAACGTTTCGGGCCGAAACCCTTCTTCAGGCCCGAAACGTTGCCTATTTCCTTCGCTGCACCACAGAGAGCATATTAACGTATTGCATCTCTGTGTGGTATCTCAGCTGCACGGAGGCGGAGAGGAGAGCTCTTCAGCGCGTCGTCCACAGAGCGCAGAGGATCATTGGGACAGAGCTACCAGCCTTGGAGGGCATCTACCACACACGGTGCCTCAGGAAGGCCGTCAGCATCCATAAAGACTCATCACACCCCTGTAACGGACGGTTTGAACCACTTCCCTCTGGCAGACGTTACAAGGCCTTCTACGCCCGAACCTCCAGACTCAGAAACAGCTTTATTCCAAGAGCTAAAGCGTCTCTGAACCGGCCCTGCTGAGTGCCCCCCACCCCCCCTGGACTGTCTCCCTCGGATGGTCACGTCACACAGCTTATATATTTATTTTACTTTTCTTTTGCATCGGTTGGAGCTGCATACTAAATCTCATTGCACTGACGTACAATGACAATGAAAGATATTATTTTTATTATTATTATTATTATTATGCTGCTGCACCCGCTGAGTTTCTCCAGCTTTTTTGTGTACCTTCGATTTTCCAGCATCTGCAGTTCCTTCTTAAACACGGAAATGGGGGGTCTTAAATTACCCATGAATCTGCCCATGAGTGTACTACGTCTTTTTCGTCGAGTGGACCAAAGATTATAGAGCAGAGCTTTTTGCGTGGGCGAAAAAGCTAATAAAGTGAACAATTCAAGTCGCCTTAAAAGAATGACCTTTGACGTCAGCATAGCCTTCTCCCTGGAGTTTACTGGGCCATTCTCCACTTGAAACGGATCATAAATTTTGTAAACATACCGTCTTGGGATTCCAAGCTTAGAATCTGCTCTCTTGACCCTTGAATGGCTACGCTGCACCGAGATAAATATCAGTGTGGTGATGATTTTTCCCCCCATTTGTAATCCTGATTTGTAAATGGAGAAATTGGAGAAACAAGAATTAGTAATGTTACAAAATTTTGAGATTTTAAAAATCAAGCCTGTAATTCACCCCATCAAATAAAGCTTAAAATAACTTTAATTTGATACCGAATTTACTTTATATCGTTTTCATACTCGAAATTAGCATCTTGTTCCCTATTGCTTTTCCATTGACTTAACACAAAAGCTGTGATCAAGGACAGTGAAAATCCCATAACTTTCTTAAAAATTAAAAGAACTGAATGAAATTTACAGTTATTATAGATTGAAGCATTCTGAAACAAATATGAAACATCTTACTTGGTTCACCTGAAATTAAAGCATGTAATTAGTTAGTTACCTAATAGTAGTAAAATTCCAAAATTGATCGTTGTGACGGAAATAATAATAAATACCAAGACTGCCTTGAAAATTCAAAAATGTGATATTCTCAAGATCAGAACTTTAATATTATTGTATTACATGCTGTAAGTCCGTAACACAGGTACAAAAATGACAATTTCTAGCAAAAGACCACGACTTTATGGAGAAGATCAGTTGCTAGCTGGTACATTGGCATATCAAAATCAGTAGCATCATCATACTCCTCAAAACTTTGACCAGACAGCTCATGAGGTCAGGATTGAACCTGTCTCTCTAACACTGTTTGGCAGAAACTCCACTGTTATGCCATTGTGCTGCCCCAAATCCTGGTAAGTTGCCCCTTCCTCGCGGCCTACCGGCAGTCTGGAGCGGCGTTTCCTGGATAAAGATCGCAAATATCGGGAATTATCGCGTTTGCTCACTGCATTTCATCAAAACATCAATAATGCTTTAGTTTTGATGAAATGCAGTGAGCAAACGCGATAATTCCCGATATTTTCGATCTTTATATCTGCACGGTCAACAACTTCCGCTGTTATTTTCCCTGCAGCGCTCTTTTGTCTTTACCTTCGTTTTTCTTTATCTTCTGGACTCTAAAGTAAGATAACTGTGTCTTGCGGTCACCCCGACTGGCACAGTTATTTATAGCTCAAAAACGGGCCGTTTTCGCGGTTTTTAACAGGTTTGAAAGTTTGTGTTTTCAGCATCATTAACATGTACCGGAAGTGACGTTTCTACCCCAGTTGGATTTTGCGGTCACGTGGGTGAGGATCTATGATCCAGTGACCTTTCGTGAAATCACCCTATACTTCTATCAGGTCTCCCATGTGCCTTGAACGCTGCAGAGAAAGTAATCCAAGTATGGTCAAGGTGTAGGAAGGAACTGCAAATGCTGATTTACACCAAAGATAGACACAAAATGTTGGAGTAACAGCGGGGCAGGCAGCATCTCCGGAGAGAAGGAATGGATGACACATCGGGTCAAAATCCTTCTTAAGACTGAGAGTCAGGAAAAAGGGAGACATAGGGATTTAGAGGTTAAAGTGTGAAAACAGGTAAAAGGGAACAATGTTCAAGGAAAATGTAAAATGGTTCATTGTTAGCTGAGGGAAAGGTGACAACTGGCCATACAATGAGTAAAATTTAATCAGGAGGTCAGTGAAAGGAGTCTGAGAACTAGGATGGGGAGGCACAGAGAGAGAGGGATATCAAGGGTTACGAAGTTAGAAATCAATATTCATACCACTGGGTTATAAGCTGCTCAAGCGAAATATGAGTAGTTGTTCCTCCAATTTGTGTTGGGTCTCACTCTGACAGTGGAGGAGGTCTAGGACAGAAAGTTTAGTATGGGAATGAGTGGGGTTAAAGCAATTGTGAGATCACGTAGGCCTAGGCGGACTGAGCAGAGGCGGTCAGTGAAACAATCGCCGAGCCTGTGCTTGGTCTTGCCGATATATAGGAATCCACTCCTGGAACAGCGGATACAGTAGATGAGGTTGGAGGAGGTGTAATTGAACCTCTGCCTCACCTGAAAAGACTATCAGGGTCCTTGGATAGAGTTGAGGGAGGAGGTATAGGTTACATCTCCTGCAGTTGCAGAGGAAAATATCTTGGGAGGGATGAGTTAACCAGGGAGTTGTGGAGGGAATGTTCTCTGATGAAAGCAGAAATCTGAGCCCTTGCCCTTCCATTTCTCCGTCTCCCTCTTCCCTGACTCTCAGGCTGAAGAAGGGCCTTAACCCAAAACATCACCCTTCTCTCCAGAGATGCTGCCTGATCTGATGAGTCACTCCAACATTTTGTGTAGGTAGCAAATTGTGGAATCAAAGATTCAATGGTCCTTTATTGTCATGTGCACCAGTGAAATTTGATTTCCAGTATCATACAGTCATACCAGAAAATAACAACACACACAACTACATGAAAGTTAACATAGACATCCACCACAGTGGCTCCCGCACATTCCTCACTGTGATGGAAGGCAATAAAGTCTTATCTTCTTCTCCTCCTTATTCTCCCGCGGAAGGGGCAGTCGAACCATTCGCAGTTGGGGCGATTAAAGCTCCCGTAGCCGGCAATTGAAGCTCCCGCGTCGGAGCGATCGAAGCTGCCGCGATTGGGGCGGTCGAAGCTCCCGAAGTCGGTCCCTGACCAAGCGGTTCCCAGCTCCACGATGTTAAATCCACAGGCTCCAACAGTTGGAGCTCCCAAAGATGATCCCCAGCAAGAGGCCGCCAGCTCCTCGATGTCAGGCTGCATCGTGGACGGAGGTACGATACGGAAAAAATTGCATCTCCGTCGAGGAATGAGATTTTAAAAAGTTTCCCCCACCCCCAACCCCACTCCCCAGCCCCCCACCGTCTCCCCCCAATCACCAGATAATACAAAGCTAAAAATACACAAAAACTTAAATTTAACAACATACTAAAAACAACAGAGAAAGAAAAGGACGAGAGACTGCTGGTGAGGCTGCCATTGTACGGCGCCACCCGGTGGATTTTGGTAGGCATAAAGACGTAGACTATTTTCTAAATGGTGAGAGGATTCAAAATTCGGAGGTGCAAAGTGACTAGAGAGTGCTTGTGCAGTGTTCCCAAAAAGTCAATTTACGTTGAATCGGTAGAAAGGAAGGTAAAAGCCATGCTAGCATTTATTCCGAGTGGACTATAATATAAAAACAGGGAAGTAATGCTTCCGCTTTATAAGCCACTGGTCAGACCGCTTTTGGAGTACTGAGCAGTTTTTGGCCCCATTTCTGAGGAAGGATGAGCTGGCGTTGGAGAGGGTCCAGAGGAGGTTTAGGAGAATAATCTCAGGGATGATTGGGTTAACGTATGATGAGCATTTGCTTGCAGTGTGTCTGTACTCGCTAATTTTTAAGGGGATAAGGGGGGACCTCATTGAATCTTACTGAATAGTGAAAAGCCTGGATGGAGCGGATGTGGAGCAGATGTGGGAAAGTCTAGGGCCAGGGCATAGTCTCAGAATAAAAGGATGTGCCTTTAGAAAGGAAATTAGGAATTTCTTTAGTCAGTGGGTGGTGAATCCGTGGATTTAATTGCCATAGACGGGTAAGTTATTGTTAAGATGGACAAGTTATTGTTAAGATGGAGATTGACAGATTCCCGATTAGTAAGGGTGTCAAGCGTTAAAGGGAGAAGGCAGGGGTATTGGGGTTGAGAGGGAAAGGTGGATGAGCCACCATTGAATGACGGAATAGACTTGATGGGCTGAATGACCTAATTCAGTTCCTATGACATGAACATATGAACATGCTCACCCTTGCTCAAGGGAAAACAGTTCCAACCTTTGCAGTCACTCACACGTGAACATGTAACTCCGCCTGCTACCTTACATGGACAAGTCAGCTAACCGAAGCAGGCTGCAGTACTCCAACCCTCGGCAATGTCAGGAAGTTTGAACCTGCGAATGTGTTCAAACACTTTGGAAAATATGTGTCTCTCCATTAATGAGAACATCCTGAGGCAATGTCACTTGCTGTATATGGACTCTGAGTGCGGTATGTACGTTGGCAACATAATAAAATAAGTATATTTATAGCCCGTAGTGCAGTCCTTCCACAGTGCGCCTGTGTGAACATGAGTAATCAACAGCTCTATTTTTGCATTATCTGTCACGTTGCTCTCGGGTTTCAACATGTTAGATTTGGCACCAATTTCATTTTGTACATTTCCATTTTGTTGAACTGTCTGCTGTGTGCTCCATTCATCTCTATCTCTCTCTCTCTTTTCGTCCCTCTCCTATGAACAAAATCACTTATCATGCATATACCAATGTTAAGTTGATCCTTATGGAACATTCAATTATTTTGTTTTGTTCTCTTAGATATACAAGTGGCCACCTACCCCTCTCCCACCATTATATCTCACTCACGTCCTGTGATCTAGGCACAGCTAGACAACAAAGAAGGGCGTTGGGAATCATATTTACAGAGAACAGTGTTATTGTTTACACAATAGAGGAAATTGGAGGAAGATTCTCAATGAGGAAATTGGACAGTGATTCCCAAACAGATGGGATAAGAATAAGATTTGCATTATGTTTCTAATTGAGGAAATATGAGCGAATATCTGAGACAGGAATTCTGAGATTCTCAGACTGCAGATCTAGGAATGAATCTCTGTTTACATTTGGATCTCAATGCTTCAAAGTGCAGTAATGATGGGGAGATTTCCGGAGAAAGAGAGAACGGGGATGAGATGGTCAAATTTGGGGGATCGAGTTGCGCTAGAGCAAATTAATACGAGTGAGCTTTAATGACTGGGAATGCTGGAGATTCTCTAAATCGGGCAATGCGAATTACTTTAGGCAAATTATGGAATATAATTATCACAGTTAGGGAACAGTGAGATATTTACAATTTAGGCGAAGTAAGCCAAAATATTGAGGGGTAATGGCAACAAGCTTTGATGCAGGGAATGGAAGCACAGCTCATAATTTCAGAATGAGCACAAGCTCATCAGAAAGAGCAAATGGGAATTAGTGTCATGGTTGAATCGTGAAAATCACATTCTAATTGAGAGGGAATAGTGGTGAATTTAGAAGATTGAGGGGGGGATCTCATAGAAACTTACAAAATTCTTAAGGGGTTTGACAGGATAGATGTAGGAAGATTGTCCCTGATGTTGGGGAAGTCCAGGACAAGGAGTCACAGTTTAAGGAAAAAGGGGAAATCCTTTAGGACCGAGATGAGAAAAACATTTTTCACACAGAGAGTCGTGAATCTCTGGAACTCCTTGCCACAGAAGGTAGTTGAGGCCAGTTCATTGGCTATATTTAAGAGGGAGTTAGATGTGGCCCTTGTGGCTAAAGGGATCAGGGGGTATGGAGAAAAGGCAGGTACAGGATACTGAGTTGGATGATCAGCCATGATCATGTTGAATGGCGGTGCAGGCTCGAAGGGCCGAATGGCCTACTACTGCACCTATTTTCTATGTTTCTATGTTTCTAATAGATAGAATAGAATAGAATAGAATAGGTTCTCTAAGTAATGAATTAGGAGTGATATTCTCAGTGCAGGAAGGTAAGTGGAAATAACAAAATTAGGAAATTGCTCAGTAAGGGAAAATAAATGTGGGGCACTCAATTTAATGGAGTGGGCACAAGACTATCTGAGGAAGCGAGTGGGAATGCAGTATGATATTGATATTCTCTATCAGAAAACGTGAAATTTACAGAGTTTTGTGATGCGAATGAGATTCACAGCGTGAAAAAATGGGAGTGAACTTTTTAACGCTGAAGACAGGAGATACGAATGTCATTCTCTGCGTGAAATAATGATAACAGGAAACCTCTCTTGCCCTCAGAAGGAATAAGGGGAGCATGATTCAAGTTCAAGTTCAAGTTCGAATTTATTGTCACATGTACCAATAATGGCATAGTGATATTTGAGTTACTTTACAGCCATACAAATTAAAAAGCAACAATACACGCAGCCACATAAAATAAAATTTAACATAAACATCCACCACAGCGGAATCTACATTCCTCACTGTGATGCAAGGTAATAAAGTTCAAGGGCGAGGAAATGGGAGTGATGCTTTTTCCGTCAGAGAACGATTTAAGTGAGGGATTAAAATTTATCTTTTTAGACAAATACAACAATATATAGAGTGATCAACTCATAGGAAATCAACAAAAGGAATTTATATGCTCACAGAGCAGTTGGTTCATAGAATAGAGAATGAGGATGATGGGAATGAGATTCTCAGCAATGAATTTGAGTGACATTCTCAGACTGAATCCATGCAGCACTCTGAGTAAGAAAATGGAAGTGATATTCCCAGAGCAAAAAGTGAGAATAAGATATTCAGCGTGGATTCACAAAATTTACAGAGTAAGGTCATAGAAGTGGTGTCAAGATGTGAAGAAAAGGGAGTTTCATTCTCGGAATAATTTAATGGATTACCCTAAGGAATTGGAGTGAAGGAAGGTATTAACGTTTTATTTCTGAACTGAGTGATAGGCGGAAGACCTTCGCAAATTAAATGAGTAAATAACAATATACTCAGAATAAATAGGATAGCTATTCAAGGAGCAAAGTGTGGGATGCGATTTGAAACATGAGGAAGTGAGAGTTAGATGACAGCGCATCAGTCTTTGCACTTTATCTTTATCTGTGCATTGTACGGTTTGATTGTATTCACGTTAAATATTTTCTTTGACTGCATAACATACATACAAAGGCTTTTCACTGTACCTCAGAACATATCACAATAATAAACTAAACTAAACTAAAGAAGGGTCTGGGCCGTAACTAAAGAAGGGTCTGGGCCGTAAACATCACATGTCCATGTTCTCCAGAGATGCTGCTTGACCTGCTGAGGTACTCCAGCACATTATGTCCCTTTATCGGAGTTACAAGTGAATTCTACGACCGAGTCAGTATAAATGAACCTTACAGCGTGAGGAAGGCAGCTTTTAAAAAAAATGATACTTAGAGTTGGAGAATGTAAATGGAACCGGTAACATGGAAGTGAGACAGAAAATTGGGTATTGACATGTGATGAATGTCATGGATTCACAAGTGTGAAGTAGATCAGTAAATATTGACAAATGTCGAGCAGGTCAGGTGGCATCTGTGGAGAGAGAAATAAAGTTAACGTTCTAATCAATGAGAGTATTATTGACATTTTCACTTCTTCCCCCCACAGTTGCCAGTAGTGGAACTGTCCAGTGGTGTCAGCATTTTGTTAATATATCGCATTTCAAGTATATGTATATGGTTTCTTTTCTTCAAAAAGATACAGATATGATGGTGATACAGTGGGGAGGAATTAACAATATAACTGCACTAATCAGACCAATCAACTCTTGTTAAAGATGATATTAAATGAAATGATCACATCATTCTGCCATTGACAGGACTTGTGCACATCGCCAGCCAGTTGGGACTCAGTCTCCTGGCTCAAGGAAGAAGATCACCATCATGCTGATGGGAAATCATTCAGCTGGCAAGAGTCCTTCATCAACTGGTAAGACTCTTTCATTTAGAAAAGGACACTTCTATTTCCTTTCTTGACAGGGAGAAATCTCTCGAGCAAATAATGTGACGTTTACAAAAGTTATGTCTAAAATAAGTTTAGTTCATTTATTATTGTCACATGTCCTAGAGTAATTGAGTGTGGGAAACAGGCCCCTGCCCATCTTGCCCAAACAGTACCAGCTAACACGAGTCCATCTTGGCAGAATTGGTCCAATCCCTCCCAAACTTGTCCCTATCCATGTGACTGTCTAATGCTTCATTAAATGATTTGGGATAGGCACTTTGCTCAACTACCCCTCTGGCAGGAGTTATTCCCCAAACAACCACTGTGAAAACGTTGCCCTCTGGTCCGCGATTTTCACCGACTCTGAGATGAAACTCTGTGCATTTATGATGATCTAGTACTCTCATGGTGCTTATACCTCTATTAAGATCACCGGGGTGGCGCTGTGGTGGCAACCTCGCCAACAGCCCGTCTTGTCCCGGTCTCTGTGTTTAGTTGTTAGCAAAGATAATAGCAACAGCTGTGCCTATAGGACTTGGTTTTTAGTCAGTTTATTTTTATGGTTTGAGTTAATCTTAAATTTTTGTCTATGTGGGAATGATGGGGAAACATGTTAATCGCTCATCCCGAGGAGATGCAATTTTCCGAATAGTATCTCTGCGGTCGAAATTGTGGAGATGGCGTCACTGTTAGGGACAGATTCGGGGAGTCCACTGCAGGCGCATTTGGCCGCCCCGGATCGCGTGGGAGCTTCATCGCCGACTACCCCGGGAGCTTTGTCACCCTGACTGCGAATGTTTCCTCCCTCCTCCTGAGAAACGGAGTAAGAAGGATAAAAGTTACTCCCTTCTCATCACAGTGAGGAGTGCCGGTCACCGAAAACAAGATTGATGCTGCCTGAATGGTGGGATTGCTGTGGTGCGGTGTCTCATGTTTGCAGGATGTCGCGCCCCTGTCCTAAGTCGTGCGAGTGCAGACGCTTTCCTTCTCACTGTTCGGGCAAACAGGACCTGCAGAGAGAGTGACAGGGTCGTACAACTCTAGTCACATCACGCTGAAGTAGCTTGGTGTGTGGCGCGACATTGAACTGATTGCTGTGGGTCTCGGACTTATACTGTGGCCGCCCGGGGATTCTCACTTCGCTGTGGTGGCTGTTCATGTTTAAATCTTTATGTAATTTTTTATTTGGTTGCTCTTCTTTTTGTATGACTCAATATTTAACTTTAAC